>NW_012139080.1:7887435-7907647 GCF_000956105.1 Propithecus coquereli | reverse complement strand
GGGGAACCAAGGGCAACACACGTAACCTAAACATATGTACACCCATAATTTGCTGAAATAAAAAAAAAAAAGAATATTGTGACGTGACAGCCACATCATCCTCAACTGCCTTGGCCATGCCCAAGTTCACACCCCTGTCCCTCAGAGGCCACATCCCAATGACTGATGGAGACAGTAGTATAAAAGCCTAGCTCTCCTGTCCTGGCACAGAAAAGCGCTAAGGGTCTCCCACTTCTACCCTTGCAGGCATAGCAGGGGGTTCTGTGGAGACTGCATTGTAGCTAAGCTTTCCTGTCTCCTTCCTTTCCCCTCCACAGCTGTCATTCCCTAAAGCACTCCTTGCATACTAGTCTCCATCTCAAAGTCAGATTTCCTGAGAGCCCAACCTGTGACATCATCTCTCAACCCCCTCACTCTCCTCTCCAGGAGAACTAATCTAGTTGATCAGTCTGGGAGAGGAAACTAAAAATGCCCAGCCCCGTACATTCCCCTTCCTCAGTCTCTCCGATCTGCCTTGCTCATAGAAAGAATGTGTCCTGGCCTACTGCTGCACCTCACTTAGCCAGGCAGGCTTGTTCCCAGCCAGGGAGGCCTCTGGGGGTGTCAGCTCACCGGTGCCTGGTGGATTTGTCTACCAAATCCAGAGAGACACAACTGAACCACAGACATAAACTACATTCTAGAATCTGTTTTAGGAATAAAGAAACTGACATTTTGATTTCCAACTGTCTCTCTCCATTGTCTTATTTCCAAAATGGTCTCTAACACGGGAGAATAACACCTCTGTCTAGAGGTGTTATCAGCCTCCTAAAACCTCAACATTATCCTTCACTACTCCTCTCCCCTTTCCCTAACATCTAAACAGTGCCAAGTCCTGCCCTCCTGCACTCTTGAATGTATTTTTAATACGGAAGCCACTATCTGACTTATAAGTGTTCCCCAACCCCTATTTAAACCCCTTCAATTAAAAGTTTTGCCTTCCAGGTTAAATGAATTCATTAGTATGGGCCGCATGGGCTATCAGGTTCTGGGCCTACCTGAACTTTCATGAGTACCTAGCATTTCATAAACAGGACAGCCTATTCTTATTGCCATGAACAGAAAGATCTTTTCTAACTCTCTCTCTCTGTCCACTTCAAATCACTTTCAGTTCTCCTAGTACCTTGCAGGCCCTAGGCCTCTGCTTACCTGGGCCCTTGTACTTCCTGCTGCAAGCTCAACTGTCCTCCTCTGGAAGCCTCTTGACCACCTCTGCAACACCCCTGTACCCCTACAACAAAATGCTTCTCCCTTCTCTCTGGGCTACCACAGTGCCTACTGTATGCTGTTCTACTCCTTCACTCATTATACTGCAATAAAATTACTAGACCATTCAAGGCAAGGCCTTTATGTCTCCCAACGTCTGCTTGTACACAGCAGGCACTCAGGATACATTTATGGAATAAATGAAGGAAGGAAGATTCCGAAAGACTGGAGGAGAGCAAGGGAAGAAGCAGAAAGGAGTGCTGAGCATGACAAATATCCCCCCAGTGCCATAGCAACACACTTTTGGCAGCTCCTTTGATTGCCCTATACTACTAATTTATAAAGAAACTCACAAGTTAGTGTCACAGTTCTCCTAAATTTGTCCCCAACTATTTTTCTAATCTTAATTTCTACTTCTCCCCATAAAGACTGCATTCTCCAGCCCAACCAGAGTAGTCACTTTTTCTCAGCCATGCCCAATCTTCTGTCTGTTCAATCTCTTCTTTTCACATGGAACCACCCTACGCCACCATATTTTACTATCAAAATCCTATTCATCTCTTTGCTGGTTCAGCAAATAATTACTGAATATTTACTATGTGCCAGACACTGTCTTAGGCTTTAGAACAAGGTCTCTGCTCTCATGGAACATGTCACTAGTTGGGAAATGATGCAGAGACAGGGAAAAAAAACAATGTTAGGGGGTGATCAGCACTAAGATGATTACATCAAAGTGCAGAGAGCAAGCGTCTGAGACAGGATGACGAGAAAGGCCTCCGGGGAAGAGCTGTGGAAGGAGACGCACAAGCCCTGGGGAAGGAGCTGCTGTGTGCACACGGGAACAACAAGCAGGCCACTATGGCTGGAGAGAAAGGAGAGAAGACCAGGTCACAAAAGGCCTCGTGAGCCACGCATGAACTTTGCATTTCACTCTGAATGAGACAGGAAACTACCAGAAGGTGTGAACAGAGATACTTTTTAAAAAATCCTTCTGGCTGAAACTACAGGAGAGCAAGGGTGGACGCAGGAAGACAGATGCAGGATCCCGCGATGGGCCTGGAAAGGGTGCCAGTGGCATGGACGGAGGTAGCAGCAGTAAAATCGGTGGGAGGTGGTCAGATTCTGGATCCACGTCATACATGGAATCGACAGATCTGCTGACAGGCTGGATGTGAGATGTGAGAGGAAAAGAGTAGCCAAGGGTGACTCCAGGGTTTTTGACCTAAGAAGCAGGAAGGATGGAGCTCCTTTTAACTGAGTTAGGGAAGCCTGTGGGAAGAACAAGTTTTTGGGGAAAGATCAGGAATTCATCTTGGACATGTTTGGTTTAAGATACCCATGGACATGCAAGTGGAGATGTCAGACAAGCAGTTAGGGGTGCGGAGCCCAGGGGAGAGGTCCAGCCTGGCGATGTAAGCTTAGGACTCGGCAGTACATGCACACGCGCCCGCACACACGCACACAGACACACTCACACACACCAATTTATACATATTTTATAGCTTTTTCCATATTTGATTTTGTAACAGATTCATCTCAAAATAAAAACATAAAATTCTGGGTAGTCTACATTTTAAAAAAAGAGAAGGGACAAAATTCTGAATTATTAAAATTTAATTGGTTTTATCCATTCAGTAGCTTTTTATTTTTTGTGACTGCTATGAGCTCAGTATACAGTGCTGAACAAAAAGACATGGTCCAATTCTGTGGAATTTAGTGTGTAGTAAGCTGACGAATACTGCTTAAATGGTTGCTTAATTATTTAAGTAAAAAAATTTTTTTGAAGTGTTCAATTCAAAAATCAACGCAGGTATTTTTTCGAGGCCATGATGAAGAGATTCGGCCCTATACTGTCCCCAGCGGTTGGAGGCTAGTGAAAGAGCTCTGTTCTATGAACCAAAGTTCTGCTCCAGTGTAGTGTAGCTGCAGTGCAATCACACATGTCACCTAGCATGGACTCTAACTGCTTTTCACACAAGTGAGTGCTTTCACCAGGTCAAGGCTGGTTTCATGGGTGAGAAATCTGTGGAAGCAAATACTTTGCTTTCTACATTGCATCTGGCCCACAGTTTCTAGTGCAAAATTATTTAACCTTATCAAGAGAATTTTTTTTTGTAACTTCACTCCATTTTAATAGTGTGACTTTTTATTATATAAAATTTTAACTATGAACCTTTGAATTCTGCAAGTCATTCCAAATACTATCTTTAGAACATTATTTTAACCTTGTACTTTATTTTTGAGATGGCCTATATGCACTACTTGCAGAAAGTAAAAACCATACAATATCTAAGTCATGTTAGTTTTTCAAAGGCAGCTGCAAAGAAGGTTTCTAAAAATAATGATGCATCAAGGTCACACTAAACTTGGAAAGTTCCAAATGTGAAAACTGAGAGTTTATAATTAAAGAGGAATTTTTGTGGGGATGCAAATAAAAGAAAGAGATATTTTAAAAAGAAATTCACACACCAGTCCTTTACTATTTGGTAATCTAGAACATGGACTAAAGGTGTCACTTACAGGACAGTCACTCTTTTGGCAAGATCTTGTGGTAACATTCGATTATTGGGTTTATGCCATTTCAGTCTGCCACCATGGAAATGAGCGTGAGGTGACAAACATATTACGAATTCATTTCAGGATTGTGCAAAAGAATAAAATAGACTGAGGCTAGGAAGAAGGATGCCTTCTCAATACACACATCTCCTACAATGAGTGGCAGTGGAAAAAAACATCTATGAATCAAGTATGAATTAAAGCAACTTTTAAGAAACTATAAGTATTTTGTTAAATTCACTATTTATCCATAATATCTTTTGAATAAATAAGACTTTTTTTTTCCTGCAATTGTGTAAATGTGTTCCTGAGTTTCAAAATCCTCCAAAAAATAGTTTAGTATGCCCCAAAACAAGAATGTTATCTCAGGATGCTGTTAAGTAACAAAATCCTGAACCAAACTAGCTCAAACAGAAAAGGGACCATATTAGAACATTTAAGTCCAGGAGAGGCTTGATCTAGAGTTCAAAAAACGTGAATATGATCTGTTTTCTCTTTTTTTCCTCAGCTATGTTTTCTCAGGACTAACTCCATTCCCAAGAAGGCTCTGATCTCATAGCCCCACAATGACTTAAGGAAACTTCAGGGACTATGTGCTACTTAATTCATGTTCATCAGCAAAGATATAACTCACTTCCCAATGATGCAAACCAAAGCTCTAGGCCTGAATCTCATGGCCTTGACTCGTATGTTCATCTTGACCAACCACTGTGGCCAGAGGAATGGAGAGGCTATATTGGTTAAGCCAAGTAGGACCCATCCCAGAAGCTAAGTAAGAGAACTTTCAGCCAAAATGAATAATGCACAGCTGGGAAATGCAGAGTACTATAAGATGGTGGCAAAGAGGGAGAGATGGATAATGGAAAAGCAATTAATAAATATCTACTACACATGTGAATAGAAAAATTCAATTACTAAGTAATCTTAAAAAAAAAAATCTTGAAGTTTCAGAAAGTCAAGCAAACAGAATACAGGTAGGAAAAAACATATTGCATTGTCTTTGTTATTTTAAAAGTAAAATAAAAACAGAGTGGAGCTGTGGAAGAAGAATCTCTGATACCTCTGACCTTACCCCTGAATTCTACCTTGCCTTTGCTCTTCTTTCACTAATCTCCCTCGAGAAGTATGCTACTTTTTTTGTTGTTTTTGTTTTTTTAGAGACAGCATCTCTCTCTGTTGCCCAGGCTGGAGTGCAGTAGTGCAACCATAGCTCACAGCAGTCTCAAACTCCTGGGCTCAAGCAATCCTCCTGCCTCAGCCTCCCGAGTAACTGGGACTACAGGTACACGCCACCATGCCCGGCTAATTTTTAAATTTTTTTTTTGTAGAGATGAGGGTCTTGCGTTTTTGCAGAGACCAGCCTTGCCCAGCCTGGTCTCAAATTCCTGGCCTCAAGCGATCCTCCCTGCTGGGATTATAGGTGTGAGCCACTGCATACAGCCTATTTTTCCTTTTAAACTATCATTCAAACTTGGACAATAATTCTTTCCCTAGGTTTCTATATCCTAGCTGAGCTGGAATATGATTAGCAAGGGTAGAAAGCCATTTGAAGCAGAAGAAAGGGAATTTATGCAAAGTATAAATCTGTGAATACGTTTGGCATATCTGGAGCTAGTGTGTTAAGATTCTAGGATATGAAAAGATCATGGGTAGCCTTCATGGTATATGGGATGTAGAAAATGGGAAATGGAAAAGTATCAGGGTTGACAAAAGGTTACAAGAAGATATATATACCAAGATAGCAGGTGGATTTTATCAATTAGACTAGTGGCTAATAAAGTTGGGGATGTGTACTCCAGGTGGTACACACGATAATCTATTGAGATGCACACACAATATTAGACCTTTTATTTATTTAATTTTGTGCACGAACGTTTGTAGCCGCTCTACTTGCAATAGCCAAACACTGAAATTAATTGAAATGTCCATAAACAGATGAATGGATAAAAAAAGAGTTGCATATCCATAGAAAAGAATGCTACACAGAAATAAGAATGGATTATGCACATAGGAGTTATGTATGAATCTCTAATTATATAGATGAATAAAACCAGAAAAAATAAAGAGGAAACACTTTATGATTTCTATCATAAAATTCCAGAAAATTCAAACAAATCAATTATAAATGAATGTAAATCAAAGGTTACCTGGAGGATCGGGGACATATTATAGAAAAGCACAATAAAAATATGTGGGTGAGATTGGCTCATTATTATGATTACTTTTATGCTTTCATGGGTTTATACTTATGTCAAAATTCATCAATTTATAATTTAAATATGTATAATGTATTCTATGTCAATTATACCTTGATAAAAAAAATTTTAAATGGCTTAAACTAACAATCTAAATCACCCACTCTTTAGAAAATCAGACTCTGTAAATCTATATTGTCTCTACCATCCTGCCCATGCCTTGTAGGGGCAGCCATGCCTCAGTGGCAGGAAATAAAGGTGAACAATAAAGGCCATTTCCACCTGAGTTAAGAGGATTGCTGGCTGGATCACAAAAGCCACATCTCTAGATAGCGGTATCTCCCTTCTCTTCATCCTACTTTAGTTGTCTATGGCTGCATAGCAATGGTCTTGAGGTAAACAGGTCAGAGAGGCTACAGGAATCCATAAAGCCCTTATTTTCTCTGTCTCGAGCTACACGAGATAACAGTTCTTCTGAAGGCCCTGAGATTTCTGTACACACTGATCCTGCACTGGAACATCTGTGGATGCATCTTTAGAAGGGGAACATTCCATTGAGTTTGCTGCCGTCTCCTCCACTCCATATTATTCAACCCAATGTTTCTATATCAATCATGGTCCTCCTGTGTCCCTGTAGTTTTAGAGCTAGTGACACTAGAATACTGAATTCTAGGTTTTAGGGCAAACAGCTCCATTGCAGTACCTGAAGAAGGAATTCTCAACATTGCAGAAAATTGTGATACCCCAACGAACAAAAAAACTTCATGTTGTCTCCAGAAGCACTGACAGTTCTCATAACTGTCCCCTCCTCAGACTACCTCTAAACACCACAAACCTCTGGGATCCAAGCAAAAAAATTAGGACCACAAAGCCCTGCAGTATCTCCCAAGAGGCCTTGGTAGCAATGTAAACCAGGCCACAAATGGAGCGAGAGCTACACTTCACCATACTGTCCCCTCTGAGGTACACAAAATGTGGATCCCCACAAAAGTTATTTACCCCATTAAGCTGGCAGAATTCTATTGTGCTTTCAAACTACCCCGCAGGGAATAGAACTTTCAAGATTAAAGGTACTTAAATAAAAAGGCCTTTATTACTGCACAAACCAGCGCAATATGCAATAGGTAGTTCCTATTTTTACTTGGAAGCTGAAAAAAACTTCATCAGGAGCATCACCTGAGACAAACATCCCTGAAAAAGGCAGTGCATCTCTGCAAGCTGCCAGCAGAACTTAGATTGGGCCCCAGGACCAAAAGTGGGAAGGTCTATTCACTAAGTAGTGAGATAGGAGGAAATGAGAATTCTGAAGAGCTAAGGCTACTTCTAATTTCCTCCAATAAGCAGAAGAAGTCTGCCTTCCTGAGCACTTTGGGGTGGTGACTGACGCATACTCTGTGGATCTGCCAGGTTGTGGAGATGAAGTGGCTGTGGTCACAGAAGATCCCTGGAACATTGAGAGTGTATATAAACATAGCCACACGAGCTTCCCACATACTTCAAACTTATGGGGAATCTGGACCTTCGGATACAAGAGATTCAAATCAGAAGAAGGCTCTTCTCAAAGACTAGCCCAACACATTCGCTGCATAACTGAGGCCTTTGTCCTATGGAAACTCTTCAGTGTTGAAAGGACGGTGGGTCCTGTGAGTGGAAATAAATCAGCTCTCTGCTCTCTTTCTGCCATCTCTCTGCTCTCTCCCTCCCTTTCTATCTAGCTAACAGGTGTCCTGCTGAGCTCTGTTTTCACAGCATCCCAAAGGAGCCCAGCCTATGACAAAAAGAAATGTAAAATTTTTTTTGCAATTGCTAGACCTATGGACTAAAACTGCCTTTTAGCATCTGTTTCTATAGCCTGGAGTAGTTCCTGAGTAGCTCCTGGATGACAGCATGGGGGACAAACTCCAGACATCAAACCCAGCCAAAATCACATCTTGAGGGCAAGGTCACCGGACAACTAGATCTCTAACAGCCATTCCTGGTATCTATCACCAAAGAAAGAAAACGGATGCAGCAGTCTCACACAGCCATTCTATTATCTGCTTGCAGTTAAGAAGAGCAGATACTACGATTCACAGCATGCTGTTAATTTTACTACAACCATAAATCATCTTTCATCCTTTTTTTTTCATTTCCAAATAAAAGGTCTGACTAGCCGGTTTTCTAGGCCAACACACTTTTCCATTTTCTTTCTCGTGTCCGGCCCTTTCCCACTCTTGGGAAAGTGAAATAAACTTCTTCCTTCTATCCTAACCTTCGTCTGGAGAAACTTTTCTCAAACCCGCGTGCACCAGCTTTACACTAGCTCACCACCCTAACAGTGTTAAATATGATAAAAGAATTTGCCACATTAACTGCACATGAACTCCCCTATGTCAAAAGAGGACAGAGCTTTGGCTAAAGGATTTCCCATATTCACTGCACTCGAAAGGCTTTTCTCCAGTGTGACCTCTTCGATGTTGAGTGAGAACTCATATCTGGTGAAAGGATTTCCCACATTCGCTGCGCTCATAAGGCCTCGCTCCAGCGTGAGCCCTCCTGTGTAGAAAGAAGCCAGAGATGCGGCTAAAAAATTTTCCACATTCACTGCACTCACACAGCCTTTCTCCAGTGTGAACTCTCTGGTGCTGAATTAGAACAGATTTCTGGCAATGATTTCCCACACTTGCACTCATAAGGGCTTGCTCTAGTATGGGCCTTCCTGTGACGACAGAGTTTCCCACATTCTCTTCACTCATAAAGCCTTTCTGCAGTGTGAACTCTTTGGTGTCGAAGGAGTTTGGTCTTGCCACTAAATGATTTTCAGCATTCACTGTAGTCATGAGTCCTTGGTCTAGTGTGCACTCTCCTGTGTCGAAGGAAGTGAGAACATTGACTAAAGGATTTTTCATATTCGCAGCATTCATAGGCCTTTCTCTAGTGTGAAGTCTAGTGTTGAAAGAGTACAGATTTCTTGCTAAAGATTTCCCACATTCAATGCATGTGAAAGGCTTTCTTCTAGTAGGAACTCTGCAGTGTAGAATGCTGCTATGGGCCTCTCATTGTTGGAACTGGCCTGATGCTGGACAAGGCCTGAGGGGGCTGCAAAGTCCTTCTCAAGGAAAACTACAAGTTTGCCCCCACTGGCTTTTAATGTTTAACAGAACTCATGCAGATTTCTTTTAAACTTAGAGATATAGATCAAAGCAAGGAAGCAGAGAGAAATACAAAACACAAAGGGTATTCTCAAGTAGCTCCTTTTGCATAGACGGTCATAAGTCTTAAGACCACTTTAAACTATTTTAAGCTATCTTAATTGTCTTACAGTACACTTTAGTTAATTGTAATACTAAAGTCCTCACCTAATGGGAAGTACTGTGCATGCTTAACTTGTATCGTGTGTAAACATACAATGACTCACAGAAAGAGCTTGCGTCACTGGCTAAAAGCGTCACTGGCTAAAAGAAATTTAAGACTCCACCACTGGCAGGCAGTGCAGATCTGACTCTCAGAAGAACTGCTGCTGCACAGGTGTGACCCAGAGGATTCCTGTCTTGCTTAGGAACAAGAGCCCTGTATAAGTCACCTCGTAATAAACTCATTTAATTCGCCAAGCTGGACTTGTCTGAGTCGTTCTTTGGTCTCTTAGCACCATCTCAGTTTGGAGGGAGGTTTTTCTATACCATTCCGGAATTTTCCTGAAACACCTACCTAACCTCCCCAAAGGTAAAGGCTTCCCTGTCGCATGAAATCTGCAGTTCCTCACAAATGACACTTGGTCCACGTTCATTTTTAAGAGTCGCTTTCCACTATCAAGTTTCTGCAGCTGGTGAAGTTTTGTACTCAACCAGAAACCTCTTGGTGCCCTGTCCAAGTATAATTTCTTCCAGAGAATGTGGCTTGCAGCTCATCCAGGTGTAAAATGCCTTTCAGGATTGGGACACAAGTATCACAGGAGTGAGTCTTAGGGGCTGATGGACCTACCATTGAAGTTCTAATCTGACAGTTCTTTCAAAGAAACACTCTGTGCGAAAGGTGCCTCCTTATCCTCTGCTCCACACCAACAACCTGGAGATGCTGTAAGTGCCAAGTTCTACAGCATCACATCGTGGTGCAGGAGCCTCTGAGCATCACCGAGGAGCTCCCACTCCTCCTGGGAGAAGTAAATGGCCACTTCCTCAAAGGTCACAAAACCCTGAACTGGGTCCCTCAGTGCGGCCACTGCCATCAGACTCTGTGGGCTCAGCAGGGCTGGAAGCAGTGGGCAATCTCAGTGGGGACCTAGGCAAAGCCAACACCACCACTGCCGACCTTCAGACCACCACTGTGCAGCAGGGACAATGACTCCTGTCGCTGCTCTCACACTTTCTCATTCCTGGCATCTTGCTCCAGACCCAGTGCCAGTGGACAGACCCAAAACAAGCCAAAATCATAATTTTTATATGTAAGAAGAAATTAAGCTTTAGTAATATTTTATAAATGGATTGGCCCTATAGTGTTAATCAGTCTAGATGTTATAATAGATGGTCATGTGTCATAAATAGCCCAAGTGGTATCCTAAGAGTAGGGATTCCACCACACAGAGGGCTGACAAGGGCTCCCTCATGTTTTCATTTTCTCTCAGGAAATACGCATTACAGTTTCTATATAACCAGTAAGGAAGATTTACTGATTATGCTATCTAACTAAAGTAACCATAGAGCTACACCTGTCTTCAAAAGATCCTTGCAAAGAAGTCAGAGATTAAAAAGAATACTATGAATCCAACATAAGTGAACACTAGGAAATGGCAGAGCTGGTACTTTTAGTGAGAGCTATTCATCAGCCTCATTAAAAGGTTAAGCTAATAAGTTGGCAAAAAATTTTCAAAGTTAACAGGAAAACTATTTGAAATAATGAAGTTATATACCTTATCATTCATTCGTATCATACACTCGGTCAAAAATTTATACTGTGGCAAGTACTGTTCAATTTGCTAATAGTCAACAAAGCTGATAAAAGTCAATTTTGCCCTAAAGGTATAGTGGCCATTGAGATTCTCTCCAAATTCGATTACAATGCCAATCAAAATCCCAAAAAGTATTGCTTCTCAGCCTTTTGGCTAAGAATAAGTGTAGTAAAATCCTAACAAGTTATTTCGGTTTTTGGTGAAACATGACAAGCAGATTCTAAAATTTTTTTTTTTTGAGACAGAGTCTCACTCTGTTGCCCGGGCTAGAGTGCCATGGCGTCAGCCTAGCTCACAGCAACCTCAAACTCCTGGGCTCAAGCAATCCTCCTGCCTCAGCCTCTCAAGAAGCTGAGACTACAGGCATGAGCCACCACGCCCAGCTAATTTTTTCTATATATTTTTAGTTGTCCAGCTAATTTCTTTCTCTCTGTAGTAGAGACGGGGTCTTGCTCTTGCTCAGGTTGGTCTCGAACTCCTGAGATCAAATGATCCGCCCACCTCGGCCTCCCAGAGTGCCAGGATTACAGGCGTGAGCCACCACGCCTGGCCAGATTCTAAAATTTATGTAATGGTAATGCAAATTTCCAATATTAGCCAAGACCATCTCGATGAAGAACAAGATGGAAGAACTTCATCATGGATAAGACACTTAGAAGGCCATATTAATGATAACAATGTGGCATTGGCACAAAGACAGTATATTAGTCAGAGAGTAGAGTTCTCCAAGGAAACCGAACCAATAGGATAGACACACATACAAATGGATTTATTAATATTATAAGGAACTGGCTAACACCATTACAGAGGCCGGCAAGTCAGAGACCCAAGAGAGCCATTGGTGTAGTACCAGTGAGAGTTCAAAAGAGAATGAGGAGAGTCACTGGTATCGTTTCAGTCTAAAGGCTAGCAAGGCTGAAGACCTAGGAAAAGCTGGTGTTTCAGATTGAGCCTTAAGACAGGTGAAAAGGCTAATGTCCCAGTTCAAAAGCTGTCAGGTAGAATGAATTCTCTCTTACTCAGGGGAGGGGCAGCCTTTTTGTTCTATTCAGGCCTTCAACTGATTGAATGAGGCCCACCCACATTAAGAAGAGAAATCTGCTTTACTCTGTCTACCAATTTAAATGTTAATCTCATCCAAAAACACCTTCACAGAAACACCCAGAATAATGTCTGACCAAATATCTGGGCACCTCGTGGTCCAAATTAATACATAAAATTAACCATCACAGAGAGACAATAAGACCAATGGAGAGATTCAGGAACACACCTGCTCATACAAAGACGCTTGATCTGGGACAGAGGTAGCACCATAGATTAGTGAGAAACGATTTTTCCTAACAGTAATAGCACAATGGGATATCAATGTGGAAACAAAATGAAAACAGACTCCTATCTTAGACTATACAAAAAAAAAAAAAATTACAGGAGGATCATAGACCTACTAGGGGAAAGGCAAACCATATGCTTTCAGAAAATAATCCCAAAGAAGATAATATAGGTCTTCATGACCTTGGAGTGGGGAAAAATTTCTTAAGTAACATACAAAGTAATTAACAAAAGATGATAAATGTGACTACAATAAAATTTGAATTATGTCTTCTTTAAAAGACAATAGAGAACACAAACACAAATCATGAGTAGAAAAAAATTGCTGCAATACCTGTAGTTTCTATAAAAGGGCCTATATCAGCATGTATAAAGAATTTCCATAATACAAATCAACAAGCAGACAAATGATTGAGTAAAAAACTTGAATAAGAATTTCACAAAATTGGTGAACTTCAGGGAAATGCAAATTAAAACCATAAAAGATACTATCACACACAACTATCAGAATAACTTGAACTTTGAATGTCAGTAACAAGTTACATGGAAGACACAGCACTCTCACAAATTGATTATGAGAATTTAAATTGGTACCACCATTGTGGAAAGCAATTTGGTATGCGCTAATAAAATCAAAGATACACATATCCCATAACCTGCAATTTCACTTCTTTATAAAATACATGCTTTGGACCCTGAATATATGTGGGAGAATGTTCATGCCAGTATTATTCCTAATTCCCCCAAACTGGAAACAAATTTCCATCAGAGGCAGAATGGATAAATTGTGGTATATTAAAATGAAATTATATTGTGGTATATTAATATGAAATTGAACATTACATACAATGAAAATGGACAGACTACAACTACACCCAACATTATAGTTGAATCAAACACAAAAGAATACATACTGCATTATTCCATATCTATCAAGTATAAAAAAAAACCAGGCCAAATGGCATAATTAAGTGGTAAAACCATAAAGCGATGTAAATAAAAGCCAGGCTAGTGGTAACTGCTAGAGGGGCCCAAGGGGAATATAAGCAAAAAGGAGCACGTGGCGGCAGAGAGCATCCAGGAGCCAGGCAATGTTCCATTCTACATCCTGACTTGGGCAGTGGCTACAAGGATATTTATTTCACAACAATTTGGTAAACAATTTGGTAAAATTTATGTTTCATGCACTTTTATGCAAGTTTGTTAGATTTTGTAATTTAAAGGTTTTTTACAAAGAAGAATGAAGTAGAGGACTGAAGCAATGTGGATATTGCTTAGCATTGCATTTGGAAAGGGAATAAAAATAGAATACAGCCCTCTGTTCCTGGTATCCTAGTGTTTTATTTTCATCAGAATAAAAAATAACAGTGGTATGGTCTTGCCCAGAAAAGACAGGTGTCCCCTAAATTTGGCAGGCCCCGGAACCCCCACCCACCCCCTACATAGGCTCTGAGAACAGACTTTCTAGGTCCAGTCTGTGGCCATATCCTCGGCCTCTGTCATAATGCCTGGCAAACAGTACGTAATCAAAAAGTATCTGTTCAGTGGATTCACCAGTAAAACTAAGTTTTTCAACAACCAAACACTCCCAAAAGATGTAAAAAATGTCCTGTGACTATAAACAGTGTCTGAATTATAAGAATAGCATTGAGGTAGTGCTATGTGAAGGCACAATTGCAGTTATCAGTAAAACTACAAAAAATTTTATTAATATGCTTCCCACATAACAGAAGCTAACAAATGCCAAGCATCAAACAGAGTTTTTGTTTCTTCTGTACTAGAAATACAACTCTAACACTTTCAAATTTATTAATTAATTTGAATTTTTACTGAATTTTATAACTTATACACGAAAGTCTTGGTTTTTGATTCAAGCTATTTCAATCATATTTGAAATGCTCCAGTAACACAGAATGCCCTAAGATTTTATTACCACAATTAGAATATCCTAGCACATAACAGGCACGATATGAGTGTTTGTTGAATGAATTAGCAATTATTATTAAATTATGACGTATAATTTTCACAGGGATGTTGGATGACAAGTTATACATCTTTAACATGTAACATGTCACTCTAAAACTTTATGGAGAAAACATTACCTCAAAGACAAAATATACCCAAAACACACATTGTTGATTTCTAAACCAACAGCCATCTTCTGTGTTGCTGCATTTATGGCCAACATAGTAAGATTACATAGGTGCTGATTGGTGATAGGTACATGCAATTAGCTTTAGATTGCTAAGAGTTAAATAATTAATATGCTCCTACACATCTTTTTATCAGTTCATATTACTTAGTTCAGGCTTGCCCAGTACAATGAGGAGAGAAATTGTTTTCCCAATTTCCCATGTCCTTAAATCGCTCCCTGCTAGCACATTCTGTCAGAGAAAAGCACGTTTAGGGCTTTCTCAACTTCAGCCAACCCAACCCTCTGGCTTCCACCTCCTCTGTCCTTCCTTCACTGCCAACTTTCTCAAAAGAGGAACTAATACCATCCCTGCTTCCTCACCTCCCCATCATTCCTCAGTCTGGAGCAATCTGGCTATTTCCTCCCACCCCTCATTAGAACTATTCTCCCCAAGGTCTTTCCTCTGAGGAGTGCTTCTCAGTCCTCCTGCTTGATGCCCGACCCTGTCCGGCATGTGACCACTCCTCACCACATATGGCTACTGAGCACTTCCATGCTAAGTGCAATGAAAGAACTGAATTTTAAAATTTTAATTAAATTTAAATTTAAAAAATTACATGTTGAAATGATGGCATTTGGGAAACATTGGGTTAAAGAAAGTATTTTCTTAAAATTAATTTTACCTATTTCCTTTTACATTTTTTAAAGCAGCTACTGGAAAATGTACCATTATCTGTTTAGCATGTATTTAGGTTATTAAGGATGATGTCCAATAATTCCTTAAGTACTAAATAGTTGATATCTCTGACATTTCACTTTGATATTTATTTTTATGGTGAAGGTACATCCTCAGCCTTTCAAACACACGTTTTGGCTTGTGATTATCTTTCAAATTTTTTTTTACAGCTATTTTTGTGAAACCATGCGTAAGTCAAAAATTAGTGTTATTTTCAAATATGAGTTCCGTTGTGGAACCAACGCAGCATAGACAGTTCAAAATATCAACACAGTGTTTGGGAAGGATGTGGCTAATGAACGCACACTACATCGATGGTTTGAGAAGTTCCATTCTGGTGATTTTATTCTTGAAAATGAGCCACATGGGCAACCAAGGTGAATAATGATGAGTTGAAAACTGTAGTAGAAGTGAATCCATCTCAACGTACGCGTGAATTAGCAGCAAGGTTTGACGTTACTATTCCAACAATATCGGACCATTTGAAACAAACTGGCAGGGTGAAGAACCTGAGTATATGAGTTCTGCATGAATTAAATGAGCATCAGAAGAGAAATCGTCTCGAAGCTTGCCTTTCTTTGCCGTCACAACACAAAGGCAAATCATTTCTAAACTGCATTGTTATGTGTGATAAAAAATGGATTCTTTTTGACAATCACAAGTGTTCAGCATAATGGTTGGATAAAGATGAAGTGCCAAAACACAGTCAAAAATCGAACAGTCATCAAAAAAAGCTAATGGTGTCTGTTTGGTGGTCCAGCGCTGGTATTATCCACTACAGCTTCATGAAATCTGGTCAGTCGATTACAGCAGATCTGCTGCACCAACTGGACAAAATGATGAGGATGCTTGTGATTAAGTAGCCGAGACTGGTCAACAGAGACAGCGCTTGACCATGTGTTGCACAAACAACGCTGCTCAAACCACAGAAGCTGGACTTAGAAACTCTGTCATCCACTGTATTCACCAGACCTTGCACCAACTGACTACCACTTCTTCTAGGCTTTGGACCACTTTTTGCAAGAAAAACTATTCAATTCTCAACAAGCTGTGGAAAACGCCTTTTGCGATTTCATCGCCACTCACTCTCCAGGCTTCTTTGCTGCTAGCATAAACAAGCTACCGTTAAGATGGCAAAATTATGTCGATAATTTACATGCACACTTTGATTAGTTGTACTGCTTCTTGTTTGAGATACAATAAACTAAACTTTTTATTTGAAATCAGGCATTTCATATTTAATGACCTTTCTACTGGATAGTGTTGCTTTACAGCATTAGGTATGAGCTTCGTCCTCCTTGAAGTGCTTATTGCTTTTCTTCTTCTACTTCTTGGACGACTCCTTCTATTCTGCAGTGTTGATCACTCTTCCACTTTCTCCCTAATGTCAGCAACTTCCAAGGGTCTCTCTAGTGCTCCCTAACCCCCGCTCCAGTCACTGTCTCGGGGGAGGGGGAAGTCTCACTTCACCCAAAACTTCCACTACTCCCATAGGCTGCTGACTCCCAAACCTCTGCAGCAAATCTCCTTGCTCTCCTGAGAATGGTACATTCAACTACTCTCTGTACCTCTCTACCTACGTCTAAGTATAGCTACATTTAATCTTCCTTCACACCTTTTGGATATTTACCTCATTAATCTCTTATAAATCTGGCCCCTCTTCTCCTTTGATTCAGGCCCTCACCATTTCTCACCTTTATCACTACAGTATCTTCCAAAGTGATATCCTTGCCCTCTTCCCAACTACCTTCCTTTTGCTGTTAGTCTCTAAAACTCACACTTGGCCATATGATTTCTCTGTTTATATACTCTAGTGGTTTCCCCACTCCCTGCAAGATAAAATAAAAACTTCTTATAATCCTATATCAGGCTTGGTGTTTAATTGTCTCTCTGGCTTCATGCTTCATCACCAACCCCACAGAACCCCAAACTCCAGGCCTATCTAAGCACCTGCAGTTTCTTGAAAACAACACGTGCTTTCTCACCACCATACTTTGTAAATTCCCTTTCTGCTCCAGGTATATTCTAATTCTATTCTTGTTCTCCTACCCATCCTTCAGAACTCAGCTAATAGATCACTTCCCCCGGGAAATGTCTCCAAACCCCCAAGTCTGACCAAGTGTCCCCCTCTGTATCATCATCACACCTATACACAGCTCTACTAATAACCCGACCATACCACCCCGGAGTGATCTGGTTACCAGTCTGTGAATGCCCTGAAGGCAGGAATTAAGAACTTTACCTCCCTACACTATACTTATTATAAGTACCTATGAATAAATGGACACAGTATTAAATAAGAGAAAACCACAGAACAAAATGTGAGGCTAGAAATTTAAAAATAGGCTAATTAAGTCATGAGTTAAATGAAGAAAAGTTAACCTAGTCACCGTAAAAACATTTTATTCGATGGCCTATTTCAGGACTTAATGCGCTAACCAATACAAAATTATATGCTATATAATCATTGAAATGTCAAATACTCAACAAAAGCAACAATTTAAAAAATTAAAGACTAAATGTTATTCTATTTCTATACTTTGGTTTTTTACACACCCTTTCTTCCCTAATTCTACTTATCAATTCCTTTCATCAGCTCTTCACATTAATTTCCCTTCTAATTACGGTTTGTATTCTTTCTTTCCCTTGCCCAATCCCTTTCACTTTTACTGCCCCTTCTATTCATCTTTTAATCTAACAGAAAAATACAAATACTGCCTTTATCATCTCTGTTAGCAATTTTGTCTAAAACAAAGGAATCGTAAAAAGCAGTGAATGTATGACATCGCCAGTCGGACTGATAGACAAAACCACATGCATTAGTCTGGTTGGGTGATTTCACAATACTAAGCAGCTAATCTGAGCCATGTGCCCACCAAGCGGGGTCTCGCAGGCATCAGCAAGTCCTCAGACTGCTGCTGCAGTGGGACAGTGGGGGTAAGAGAAAAGCACAGCCAACGTGCTGGTGGTGAGGGCGGCCGCAGTTGTCTTACAACATTCTCCAACTTGTGCCTACCCTTTAAGAGGAAGCAGAAACAGACAAGGGGAAATCTAGGAAGCTGTCAGCTATCTGGACTAGCACAGTAGGCACTGATTTGACAGCGTGAGCATCAGTAGCCAAGTAGCACCAAGGGCTAGCCTATGAGCACACTGGCCCAGGAACCGAGTTTAGAACACAAAATAGAGTGCTGCTCCCTGAGCACTGCTGAATTTTCATTTTGCTACATTCTGAGAGAGGCAGAGACATACGTGGAGAGAAATTATACAAGTATTCAAGCTAGGTTGGGAGGGAGAAATGATTTTTTGAAGGATAGCAATTTGCAGAGGGAAATGCAGTACATTCTTTTAATTACTTGAAAGAAGCTTTTCAAAATCACTCAACATCAGGTCTTGTAAGCATGGGGAAGTTGACCTTAAGGACCAATATCTTTTGGAATTCACAGTCAAGCAAAATTGAAATCTCTTGAAAAACTTTACACTCAGCAAGATAATGTAACAATAAAGGACATGTTTGAAAAAGTTTCTAAAACATCATAGAACTGGACTGAAAAAATGTTTTTTAAGTAGCACCTTTAAGCAGTCAATTTAGTTCAAAGTAGTGCAGAGCAAGATTTATTCTCTTACCTGTATCCAGGAGTTAAGTTTTGATTCTTCAGAATTCTGTGGTTCTTTGTTAATCAGACAACATAAGCAACATATTAGAATTTTTTGGCTTTCATCTACAAAAAGAAAAACTAAAATGAGTTCTTACCAAATAGAAAGAAAAAATAAGCAGTATAAAAATTTTTAAACATTATATTTAGGAAAATCTCAAACTACTAAGTTCACAGAATAAGTATCCAAAAGCATGTGTGAAACTTAACTTTGTGGGTTTCTTTCTTGTCTTGGGTTCAGGATCACTTATGGTTAGCTCTTGTGTGGTCAATTCCCTTTCTGTAACAGCAGCAATTTTTAAACCCAAATGAGAATGATGGAAAGAACTAAAACAACTGGACTTTTCTCAAGATGAGTTTTTTTATTTCACATTTCAAACCATTAGTAATTTCAACCTTTTTAAGGAAACATAACTGCTGTAGGCAGTCCGTAGTCAATATTTGTGATTTAATATTTTCATTTTCTAACTTGCTAAAATGCCCTCATTTGTTAAAAACAAAATTCACAAAAAATATATATAGATTTGTTTTAAAATATATTCTGCTTAGTACCAAATGGTTTGGATAAAATAGAAGCTTCTCACATGCTTTTAATTCTTTATTCTAAAATTTAAAACTTTACCAAATATGCGATGAAAATGCTGAACTTTGAAATCCTACATTTGGTGGGAACATCTACTTGAGCCACTTTCTTTTTCCTCTTGTGGTGACTGAGTCTATTCCAGTTGGAGATTTTATAACACAATTAAGAAACAAAAAGGAGGCCTAGAAATGGAAGATGTCAGTACCTAAGCTAGAGCAAAGCAACTTCAGACTTAAGAGTAAGGCCATGGAGGTGAGGCTAAGACACCCAGCACCTGGAATCAGTAGTCTCTGTCTTCTCATCTTCTGCAGTCTAGTAAACAATCATTTCTAAGGGCTTCATTAACCAAGAAATAAGGACAATATAAACTACATACAGTAAGCTACCTCTGTATTTTCATATGCAAACCAAAGGATGCTAACAGTAATTTTTAAACCCATTTTTTCCCTATGACCATCCATAAACTTATGTTTTCCCAATAACTAACATCTCTGAACAAACTTTATCAGGGGTTATTCTGAGGACATTCATTCTTTTCCTAGCTTTTATGAGTTCAAATAAAGCATTATAAAGCACTGGCTCGCCTAAGATCAGTTCCTTTCAAGAGTCATATAATTTAACCTCTAAAAATCCTAGTGTTATTCAGGTTTCACCAATGCCACTGATTAAAAATGTGACTATTGTACTTCCCACAGTTTAAATATTAGAAGCAATTCTAACTAGCTTCATGTAGCAAGTATGACAGACACAGTCAATGATATGCTTACACAAGTAGGCTATTAAAAAGAATGCAACCTGATGGAGAGCATTTCCAAAAATCAGACACTCATTATGAAAGGGAGGGAGGGGGGAGGGGA
>NW_012139080.1:7856252-7887185 GCF_000956105.1 Propithecus coquereli | reverse complement strand
CCCCACGTGTTGAGTGATTCCCACACACTTAGTTCAATGAGTGAGAGTATTATTTTTTACTTTTCTCTCAAAAAGAAGAAAAGAAAAAGAAGACACAGAAACTTCCACCCAACCTTTAGGAGTTGCTTTCTTTGCCCAGAGTCAAGGCACTGAAATGTACTGCTAATGAATGAGCTTACAGCCTACTTTGCGTTGGTGATTTACAGACACAAGCCATCGCCTGTAATTCATGAGTGCCACCAGCACTCACTATGGGGGATGCCATCTGTCAGGCTCCTCCCTAGAGGCCCTAAGATTAGGCTGGAGCATCCCGCAGGGCACCTTAAGTGAGATGGGAAACTTCCTGGGATCCACTGCAGGACAGTCACTGACAGCAGATCTTAAGTACAAATTTGGATTCTAAAAATGAGTGGATGGGAAAGGAATACTGCAACATACACTTGCCACCTAATATTTTATTTTTTGATATCTTGAAGTGAAATTCTAAATGAAAGCTAAATTAATTCTTTAACTTTAATTCTATAGTTTAAAAGTATGAAGGCAGCAAAATTTTATGAAATGGTAAATATTTATTGTCTTAAGCTGCGAAGTTTTGGAGGAAATTTTTCCATGGAATAGACAGCAAGTTGTGAGGAAGACAGGACATAGCTGTTATGGTTAATCATGAAGGCAGAGCTAGAACCAAGGGACCAGAATTTCAGGAGGTGAAGGCTATATTTGTGTGCAGGGGACATCACTGAATAAAAAAGTGTTCTCTCTCATTATTATCTATTTTTCTCTTCTCTTTTTGGAATGAGTTTCCAAATCATTCTTCCTTCCTTATTACTCCTTTCTCTGATTCTGTTCTCAATCAATACTATGCGTGACTGGCTTTTTTCCATGATGCAGACTGTTTGCTTTCACTGTATTTACAAAGCAATTTTGATATTATAAAACCGTAAGAAAAGATCCCTTCTGAGAAGAAAGTGCCCAACTAGTGAGAAACAGCAGTGGTCACACAAGCAGGATTTGATTGCTCAGGGTTTTGTGCCTATTAGTCGTCTCCAGGAGCTCAGGAGCAAAGGCATTCCTCAAACAGGAAACTGAAATTTAATGGGCAGTTTAAAAGGTAACACAAGCAATGAAACAGAAAGGGATGGAGATTTTGTTTCTGGTTGTCAGAGGGGGCCAATGTAACGGAGATAAGGTGCTAAGAAAAGATCACAGACAGATACAAATTTAAGGACATAGGGATAAAGCACTCCAACCTCTCTCTCACTTTCACAAAAATATGAGACCCAGTGAGTTCAGCAGCTTGTCTTAGAGGATATCATCTCATCAACTGTCCTCCAACAGTCAGCCCCAGCAGGGCTCTCCATGAAACCCTCCTTCCCCTCCGCTGCCGCTCCCTGTTCCATCCGCAACAGGAGCCTTCATGCTGACTGGGTCAGGCTGATCTGCTTTGGTCTCTTTTTGCCTGACTGCAAGTTCCCAATGGGCAGAAATGCTGAGCCATGTTTTCCTAGGGGCAGCATGCAAAAAAAAAAAAAACACACACACACTTAATATATATCTGTCGAGTGAACATATACACTCAAGTGAAGCTGGCTAGCGGTAATGCCAGGACTGGAACACTTCAACCGCAAGATATGATCCAGTAGGGACAGAACATTACAACAAGGTGGACTTCAGAGTCACATGAGGAGTTGGGTCCTGGCTCTTACTAGTTTTGTACTTTGAGGAGGGCAACTTATTTACTCTAACCCATAATTATCTGTCCTGCAAGACTGTCATCAAGAACTCGATAAGACCCACCATGTATTCCACAGAGAACAGTGTCCAGCACAAAGTGAGCACTGCCTCCCACTCTACGACACGAACTTTCCCACACTTAACATTTCTGAATTGAGGATGTGACTTATATCCACCATGTATACTTAAAGGGCATAGTATTTTTTTCTTCTAAAAAGCTTCTATTAAATCCATGAAGCATCTAACAATGAGTAGTGCTTTTAAACGGAGGTCATTCGACAATTTCTTTTCCTTCTTCCTGCCATCAATATCGGCCTAGCTCAATGCTTTTCAAACATTTCGATATGACACATCAGAGGTTGTGAATTCAGTTTGGGGTCATGAACACCAGTTTTAAAATAGCATAGAGAACATGGATTGCACATAATAAAGACAAAGTTGTCCCCCATTACCCTCAGGGGATACGTTCAAAGACACCCCCACTCATGGGTGCCTGAAACTGTGGATAGTACCGAACCCTATATATACTATGGTTTTTCCTTACATACATACCTATGATAAAATTTCATTCATAAATTAGTCACAGTAAGAGATTAACAACAATAACTAATAATAAAATAGAAAAATTGTAACAATATACTGTAATAAAAGTTATGTGAATGTGATCTCTCTCTCTCCTGTCCTCTTAATATGTTATTGTACTATACTGTGGGTAACTGACGCCCAGAAAGACAAGGGGGAGACTACTGTAAGCATTCCTTCATGAAATGTGTTTAGTCATGTGTGTGCGCGTGTATGTGTCTGTGTGTAAACGAGTACATGTGCATATCCATGTGCATATGCATATATATACATACACATGTACATAAAATGTATTTCTGGTCAAAGATGTTTGAGAAACACTGGCCTAGCTGCAATAAATAAATTTAGGACAGGAAAGTGTGGCCCTGGTGGACAGACACCATGCTGGCTCACTAGTGTTGCTATTTTAAATCAAGAACTTGAACAAGGTGAGGGGTAACAAGAAGAGGAAGAGGCCTCAGTGGGGAGGCAGGGGCGCAGATGAGAATAGGGGTAGAGCAAGTGAGGCTGAGTGTGCGGCCCGGCCACGCGTATGTGCTCACAGGATGCTGTCCCTTTCCTGCCTAGGTCATGTCCCTTCTAATGACTTATGACAGGCTAGAAAAGGGAAACTGTACAACTCTTTAAAACATCAAATGGGAATATTCATTTTATTTTTGGTTCTAATGTCGTTATATTATGCAGTTAGTCTTTGACTTTAAAAATTCTGAAAAATAAATATCACATCAGCTAACAATATAGTCAATCCAAGGCAAACCATGTTCCTTCAGGATGTGTCTGCTCCACCCTATGCTAGGCCCTAAGGTGACAATGAGAATTAAAACCGCATCTCCTTTTCTCAAGAGGCATTCAGCCTTCCAGGTCATCAGACAGTGGAAGAACATTATAATAAAGGGAGATGCTAGAGGCCAAGGAGACACTGAGAGGTTCCTAACGCAGCCGCAGTACAGCTATTTTAAAGAAGGCTGAAGAGAACAAAGAGGAGAACAGAGGCAAAAGGAATCAATCACCAGCGGCAGGCCCTGCCATCAAGTGCCTTCAGGCACTGCTAGTACAGGACCCAGCTACAACCTATGCTACAGTTGTGGAAGATGAAACAGGAAATGAGACTGAACAGCAGGCAGGTCAGTGAAGGCACACCTCTCCCCAACGTGTCCCCAAATTCCTCTCAACCTTGTATAATACCAAAATGTTACCCCTGGCAGGATTCAGATCCTGAAGAATGACTTCACAACACGGGAAACAGTACGCGAGTTAATATGAATTCGTGAAACAAAGAAATTAACTCAGTATCCTTAGTATAGCCATTTTATACCGAATTAAAAATGAGGTTATGAATGGGCTGGGCACAGTGGCTCACACCTGTAATTGCTGGAGGATCACTCGAACCCAGGGGTTTGAGACCAGCCTGAGCAACAGAGCAAGACCATCTCTACAACAAATAAAAAAAGTACCCAGGCATGGTGATGTGCACCTATAGTCTCAGCTACTCAGGAGGCTGAGGCAGGACGATCATTTGAGCCCAGGATTTTGAGGTTGCAATGAGCTGTGATGACGCCATTGCACTCTAGCCCAGACTACAGAGCAAGACCCGGTCTCAAAAAAACAAATAAGCAAAAATGAGGTTATGAAAATGATTACAGACAAAAATTGGCATTTAAATCATCTGAGAGTTTCTGCCCTTTAATACAAAGAGCTTTGTTTTCCTATAGAGCTGCACATGTGCACGCATATGTGTATGTTTATACAAACATACATCCACATATATGCACAATAAAGGATGCCATTTTTGTAAAGGAGTAATGAATACATAAGTTGTTCAATGAAAAATAGGAGAAAGGTTTATAATTTAAGCCTCTGTATTTTCTTAAACAATGCAAACATTAAAATAGCCATTTTAAGAGAACACACTTTGGATTCTTACCATATGCTAAAATAAAAGGATTCCAGCAAGATTTTGCCAGCAGTTGACCAATGGTGGGGAATCTTTCAATGACTGTATTAAAATCCTGTAAAAGAAAATTATATTTTGGTCAGTAAAAGGGCATTATGTAACGCATAAAGATTGAACTGACGTTATAGGCTGAAGGAGCTTGAATGCTTCTTGTTTAGTATGTGTTTTTAAAAAGTAGGCAAAAAGGAGTAGAGAAGATCTTTAGGTAAGTAATTCAAGTAAAGTTTTTTTTGGTTTTTTGGTTTGTTTCTTGAGATGGGGTCTTGCGATATTGCCCAGGCTGGTCTCTGACTCCTGGGCTTAAGTCATCCTCCCTCCACTTTGGCCTCCTGAGTAGCTGCGATTACAAGCACATGACACCATGCCTGGCTTCAAATAAAGTTTTATAAACAGCCAACCATCTTACTTTATCATAAACCAGGTCATCAAAATTAAGATGTATAATAGGAAAAATTAATTTTGTTACAAAATTGATTTTATTTTACTCATACTTAATAGCCAGGAAAGGCCACTTTATTTAAAAATAAAAAAGAATGCATAAAAATAAAAAAAAATTGGTGATTAAAAACTATATAATCCCATATTTTCATCTGGGTTTTTTATTCTAACATATTAAGAGAGATTCCTAACTCAGCTCCAGTAAGGTTATTTTCAAAGAAGGTTTAAAAGGACAAGAATTCTGGAACTTGTAAGAAGAAATAAAAGCAGCCAAAGCATAAAGATATGTATCTCTGTTTATTACTATTTTGATTACTATATGGTAAATGACATCATACTTAGTCTATAACAACTTAAATCCTGAGACAAAAAAAGATCAACCAAATAGAAAACAGCTTAAGATTAAAAAATACACATGCCCTTGTACAGTTGGCCCTTTTCCCACTTCTTTACCTTTCATGAAAGGTCAAAAATAAAACCAAACTGAGATAATGTGCAGGTAAGCTAAAACGATAAGCATTGCTTGCTCCTGCAGAAAAATATTTCTCGCACTTGTCTCAGCATTAAGGCTGGTCCTAGACTTTCCAGGACCACATTAAGGTCAAGTTACATAAGTCATATTACAAAAAACAATTTTAAAAATTAGTATTGGTATTCACACAGACAGTATCTTTCCTTCTAATTTCTAAAGACATATGAACTCATTATCAACACAAATTAGTCTTCAAATTTCCTACTTGCTTCTTTAAGGGAAAAGAAGCATAACACAAGAACACCTACGTTAAGCGACAATTTTGCTTTTCATTTTGATATTTCATTTTGAAAGAGTATGTTCATAATATGAAAGCATGCACTGTCATAAAAATGTCTATTACAAAAGAAATTAAATCAAAAAATTAAATTTTAAAAATAAATTAACAATAGTGAAGATACTCAAAATCTTAATGTTTATCAGAAGTATTATATTTATAAGAAGAGATCTTAAGATTTATCATCTCTTAGAAGAGGCCACTTGAGAGCAGGGTTGAGGAAAGGGTAAGCATTTCAGCAAACTCTCCAAGATTCAAGGAACACAAAAGCCTTTAAAAGAATCTCATTTATCACTTGACAACAAGTATCAAAATCTTGTTTATTTAAAAACAATCTGCTTGGTCAGGGAGTCTCACGTGATAACACAACTACTTAAGAAGAAAAAATTGATGTAATAATAAATCAGAAACTAGGAAACCAGCTCTTGTCTGCATTACCTAAGGGTAATTTGTCTTTCTAATCCAAGAGCACATTAGGTCAATACCGCAAGTCCCTAACTCTGGATAGCATTCTGTCTTGGTGAAATCTGGGAGAGTCCCTCATGTCATAAAATAATTTCATTATTTTGGTCTACTAAGTACCATCTCTTTTAAGGCTCTATACATCTTCCTTAGAAACTCCTGGAACTGAGGCAGGTGAAGACAGGTGTCCTGCTGGGTTTCCAAAGTGGAGGCCTGGTCCCATACGGAAAGCTTCCCCATCCAAAACTGATAATCAGAAGAAAGATCTACTGAATCTTGAGCCATCTTGGAAAAAGGGAAAAGGTGGTGTCCCTTCACAGCGGCCTGCCGAACAATGAAGGAAACAGTGGGCATCTATCAAATCTGTAAGAAAGGGAACACATGAAGCATTTTAACAAGGATCTTTTATCACTGCCGTCACAACCCACTGATGGGTGACGGGGGATTACAAGGGACTAAAACAGGGGCCTTCCTTGCTGGAGTCATCTTTGAATTATTTTAAAATGTGTCACCCAGCTGTAGCTCCAATTTTTACCATCTGAACTTTTATCATGATAATATCATTAGGCCAGAAGTCATTATACCTCCACAGGCACATACTAATTATGCACAAAAAGCACAGCTGATAATACTTTATATCTTCTTTTTAAGAGTGAGCTATTTTTAAATGTTCTGAATATGAAGTTCATTAGAGTATTTTAATGTAATGGGAAATCAAAAACATCCATGAATATTTAGTAATAGTCTGTGCCTAAGAAATGTTTTTGAAGTTCTTATGTTTTATATGCATTTCTGGCTTCTCATTTAGGTGTAAAAACAATCTCTATCCATTACTGTGTAATGAATTTTCTTCCCAGCTTCTCTACATTTCTTAGAAAAAAAGTAAAATAATTCATTCCACATGCATCAATTCAAACAATCTGTTTAATTTAACTAAAGACTGCTTTATACACTTGATCTCAATTCATTCACAAGAAGAAGCCATATTTTAGTAAAATACAATAAATTCCAATTATTGAGGAGGTATACTAGTCCTAAATTGACAGAAGATAAAATCTCATAAGCCTGATTCCTACCCCTTAAGTCCAGAACAATGGAGTTACACAGTGAGTGTGAGCCTCAGGTGGAGCTGGGTCAGTGACTGTAGATACCCCTCCCATCCTGCACCTCTCCATGCCCAGCCGGAAGCAGGAACTGGGAAGCAGGAATCAGGAATCACAGCAAGCAGAGGAAAGACGGCCACAGGTATGTCTTTCAGGTGTGTCAACAGGTGCAGGTGCAGGCCTTCACAGACTCTTATAAGCCCCTGAGACAGGGAGGATTCCCAGCAACCTAATTTCAAAAGACTGCTCCACTAGTGGTAAATAAAGTGCATTTAAATCCTTAGCAACAATAATGAACAGATAAAATGCTACCGATTAAATACCAAAAATATGAACAAAGGAGGTTCCCATTACTAAACAGGAAAACAAGAAGAAATTTACAAAGATAGTACCATTTGGCTTCAATGCAAAACAATCTAGACCAGGAAGATGAAAGTTTTAAAATGAAATTTAAAATTTTACAGCGTTTGTGTTTGCTTTGGCAGCACATATACTAAAGTTTTGGGAAGGATCATGTCATGATGAACCAAAAAAGGTTTAATAATAGAGGGAATAGGCAGGGCGTGGTGGCTCATGCATGTAATCCTAGCACTCTGGGAGGTCGAGGCGGGTGGATCGTTTGAGCTCAGGAGTTCGAGACCACCCTGAGCAAGAGCGAGACCCCATCTCTACCAAAAATAGAGAAAGAAATTAGCTGGACTACTAAAAATATATAGAAAAAAGTAGCCGGGCATGGTGGTGCAAGCCTGTAGTCCCAGCTACTCGGGAGGCTGAGGCAGGAGGATCACTTGAGCCCAGGAGTTTGAGGTTGCTGTAAGCTAGGATGACACCACGGCACTCTAGCCCAGGCAACAGAGTGAGACTCTGTCTCATAAATAAATAAATAATAGAGGGACTATATGCATACTGTTAAAATGGCATTTAGCCAAAAATCTACGTATTGCCCCTGACTTCTCCCTTTCTCTCATTGTCCTCATCCAAGCCATCACGAACACCTGTCAATTCTACCTCCAAAATAAATGCATGTGCTCTGACTGGAATGCATGCACTTCCATCTCACTGCTGCCACCCGGCCCAGCCCTAGAGCGTCAGACTTGCCTTCTGCCAGGCCCAGCCTGCCTCTCTCCTATTGACTCTGTGCCCAGTAGCAAAAACAACTTTGGCAAATGTCAGTCAGACCCAATACACTCTCTTGCTTAAAACCCCTTTTCAACAGCTTCCTTGGAAAGAAAACCTAACTCCCTCTAGAAAATAACCCTAGCTGCTTACTGGAGACTCAAAGGCCCTGCAAAACGTGGCTCTGGCACTTCCTCCGTCCAACCTCTCGTTTCCTCCCTGCCCGGCTCACCAGTCCAGGCCTCTCATCTGCTCCATAAACACAGCAAGCTCTTCCCTGCTTCCAGAGCTTTCCGCTGATTCCTTCACATAGGTTATTACCCTGGGCATTTATTTGTTCACTTAGTTACTGCTTCCTACACTGGTATGTAAATTCCCTGTCCTCTTAGAATTTAGCATAGGCCAGACAAACACTAAATATTGAATGAAAGAATGAATAATTCACTAGTATTTTTCAAAGTACAGTTTTAAGCTAAATGCCATAGCAAAATGCTTCTCCAGACAAACCAAGTTAATTTTTAAAAGGTAACTCCCCTCAAAAAGATAATTTTAAAAGCATTTTGTTACCTGTGTGAAATTTAATATTCTATTTTACAAATATAATAATAGCTTATACATGCATATATTTTCTGCATACTATTAGTTTATTAAGTATGAAATGTCCAATTTCCTTAAGTACTAAGTTTGACTGTTGATATCTCTGACATTTTACTTTGATACTTGTTTTATGTTTATTGTGAAGGTACATCCTTAGTCTTTCAAATGCATGTTTTAGCTTGTGATTATCTTTCAATTTTTTTACAGCTATTTTTGTGAAACCATGAATACGTCAAAAATTTGTGTTATTTTCAAATGTGAGTTCTGTCGTAGAACCAACGTAGCACAGACAGCTCGAAATATCAATGAAGTGTTTGAGAAAGATGTGGCTAATGAATGCACAGTACGTCAATGGTTTGGGAAGTTCCATTCTAGAGATTTTAATCTTGAAAATGAGCCACGTGGGTGACCTGAGACCAAGGTGAATAATGAGCTGAAAGCTGTAGTGGAAGCAAATCCATCTCAACCTACGTGTGAATTAGCAGCTAGGTTTGACGTTACTATTCCAACAATACTGGACCATTTGAAACAAATGGGCAAGGTAAAGAAGCTGGATAGATGGGTACCACATGAATTAAATGAGAGTCAGAAGAGAAATCGTCTCAAAGCTTGCCTTTCTTTGCTGTCGCGACATAAAGACCAACCATTTCTACACTGTATTGTTATGTGTGATGAAAAATGGATTCTTGTTGACAATTGCGAGCTTTCAGCACAATGGCTGGATAAAGATGAAGAGCCAAAACACAGTCCAAAACCAAATATTCATCAAAAAAAAGCTAATGGTGTCTGTTTGGTGGTCCAGCACTGGTATTATTCACTACAGCTTCATGAAACTTGGTCAATTACAACAGATGTCTATTGCAAACAATTGGACGAAATGATGAGGATGCTTGAGATTAAACAGTTGAGGCTGGTCAACAGATACAGTCCAATCCTCTTGCAAGACAATGGTCAATCACATGTCACACAAACAACGCTGCTCAAACTTCAGAAGCTGGACTTGGAAACTCTTTGTCAGCCACCATATTCACCAGACCTTGCACCAACTGACTACCACTTCTTCCAGGCTTTGGATCACTTCTTGCAAGGAAAAATATTCAATTCTCAACAAGCTGTAGGAAATGCCTTTTGCGGTTTCATCACCACTTGCTCTCCAGGCTTCTTTGCTGCTGGCATAAACAAGCTACCATTAAGATGGCAAAACTGTGTCCATAGTTTAGGCACATACTTTGATTAATTGTACTGCTTCTTGTTTGAACTATAATAAACTACACTTTTGATTCAAAATTAGACTTTTCATATTTAATGATCTAATAACCAATCATCACAGCAACCCTATGAAATGGGTACTATCTCCATTTTACAGAGGCACAGACAGATTATGTAATTGCCCAAAGTAAGATTATGTAAAAACCCAAAGGTTCAACATCTTTAGCTAGCCCCTATTTTAAATTATTTCTAAAAATAATTTCCCAAATACAATAAAAAGCCATAACTGAAAATAATCAAGCACACAGGAAGAAAAGAATACATGAACAAGCACCCCAAAACAATGGACAGCAAGCAAAGATACCAAAACAGAGAGGACTCCAGATAGTTCAATGACCAAATAACTACAAAATAACTAAAAGGGTCATTTATGAAGATAAAAGTCAAAATTTCATGAAGGAACTAAAAACTATAAAAAATGACCCTGTAGATGAAAAAGAATTAAGTAGAATTTCTAAAACTGAAAAACAAAATAACTGAAATTAAGGACTCAATGGATGGGTTTAACAATTTATTAGACCAGAATTCAATATGTACAGTCAAAACAATGGAAAAATACACAAGAATGGATGAGATACATAGAAATACAGTGAGAAGACCAAAAAACATATCCTCAATGCAATGAAAGGAAAAAAGGGCCAACCTAGAATTCTACACCCAGCTAAAACAGTCATCAAGAATAAAGATGAACTAAAGACTTTCTGACATACTAAAACTCAAAGAATTTGCCACCAGTACACCTGCTATAAAGGGTAGTCTTCAGGCAAATGGAAAATGTTCCTAGATGAAAGTCTAGAGATGTGAGAAGAAATTAAAAACAAAAATGTTAGATATGTGGGAAAATCTAAATTAATATTTATGATATAAAACAAGAACAATAGTATCTTTGGGGTTTTAATATACACAGACAATAAAATACATAAAAACAATGGTATATAAGCCAGGAGAAGGATAGAGTTAAGAATTCTAAGGTCCCTGCAATTGTCCAGGAAAAGGAAGATAAAAGTGTTAACATTAGACTTTAATAATTCAATAACTCGTATTATAATTTCTAGGATATCCACTAATAGAATAGGAAAAGGCAGTATATAATTTCTAAGTTATCAAAGCAGAAAAAGTTATAATAAAAAAAATTTAATCAACTCTCCAAAAGTGCAAGATAGAAGGGAAAAAGGAATATAGAATTTACAAGATAAATAAAATAGTAAGACAGTGGATTTAAACTCACATATATCAGTAATGGCACAATAGGCAAATGGATTGAATTAATGGATTAAATATCCAAGTAAAAGCCAAAGATTATCAGTTTTAAATTTAAAAAAACAAAAGAAAACTGTACATTGTTATAAAAGACATATCTAAAACATGCAATTATAGGTATACAGAAAAGCTAAAATAAGAATAGGGAAAAAGAATACCACTCAAATCAAAACAAACAAATCAAATCTTCATAATGATAAAAGGTTCAATTCAGCAGGAAGATATAACAATTCTAAATTTGTACATACTAATAATATGGAAATATAAAGCTCAAAGTGTAACACAAAAATTGACACAACTATAAGGAGAAATAATTCCAATCATAGTGGGAAAGTTTTAACACACTTATCTCAGTAAATGAAATCATTCCAAAATCCACAAATTACAAACTTTCCTGCAAAGAAAACACCAAGCTTATTAAATGCTTATGTATACTAGCAGAATGCTCATAGCAGCAGTATTCAAAACAGACCCAAATTGAAAACAACCAAAATGCCAATCAAAAGTACAATGAATAAATAAAATGTGGTCTATTCCAACAACGGAATATTGTGCAGCAATGACAATGTAGGAACTACCGCTACAGGCACAGAGATGAATTGGTAATCATAATGTTGAAAAAAAGAAACCAACCCATAAAAATACATAAGATATGATTCTATTTACATAAGTTCAAAAACTTAACTATAGTGATTAACATGAAAAAAAGTCAGGAAACCCATCACCTGTAGCGGAAGGGAAGAAGTACTCCTGGGAAGGTGTGTGTGAATAGCTCTCAAGATGCTGGCAATATTCTATTTCTTGATCTGCATGGCGGTGACATAGGTATTCATGTTTTAATAATTCATTAAAATATAAATGTTTATGTGCTTTTCAATATATGCTACTTTCCACAATTAAAAAAATGTTTCTTAAAACTTCCAGATACATTTACCATATAGATTTCATGTCAATAAAGTATTATAGTTTATAAACACTAATTAAGACATACACTAAGTCCTTGATGAACATAATAACAGGTTTTAAATTGTTGAAATAGTAGGTATTATCTGAGTTCTCTGTTTGAAAATACTAAGACTACTAGAATTGGGTGGAGATGGGGAGCTTGCTTCCTCTTTTGCCTTCCTCTCCTTAAATAATGCTTCCATTTTCCCAGTCCCAGCTCTGAGGGGGAGAAAATCCACAGCCTTCTTCCCAGACCCCTCACCTTAGCTGTGTGGCTGCTGCTTTGCCCCTGGAGGGCTACTGTCACAAGGAGGGAGGGACATTCAATTCAGTAGTCAGGGAGGCATGAGGCAGTGTAATGCTCAAGTAGACACATGAGGCAGCTTTCATGCAGTTCCAAAAAATGCATGCCTCGTAAAATGGGGCTGATTCTTCAGATTTATGGTAATTTCAATGTTTTTCACAAATGTATTAATTTTTTTTATCCTACGTAATTTGCAAACCTATTAGACAATTGAGAGCTGACTATACATTTTTTGATCAATACCAAAATCCTTTATCTTGCCCCAAATGGCTTTCTTATGATTCTGTCTATAGCTAAATTCATTTCACTAGGAGTTCCTAGAGAAATATTATTTAGTATTTTGTATTTAAGAAATAAAAGAAAGGTAGATGTTTAATAATATATTCCCTTAAAACTCAGGATTTTAACAAGTATTTTGCATACACACTGTATATACTAATGTAGCAAAAGCATGGCATGGAAAGTTAGAAGGAAATCCACATTTTCCATTTATTGAGTAATTTCTCTTTTAGCACATTTACCCAGTCCCTAAGGAATCAAAACAAACCATGATTTCACCTTCTCCACATACGTAGACTAAAAACAACAGAAGTTGTTAGATCCCTCAGTATGTATTTCCAGGAGAAAATAAAATGACCTCCAGAAACTCCTACACAGAGGGGACAAAAGGAAAGTCCTACTAGCAGAGGAACCCAGATGCTGGAACAGAAATGAGTGGCCAGTGAAGGACCCCCTCCCCGTGCTTGTTCATGTCCCTGTTTCCTGCCAGGTCAGAGGAGATCCTTCAGAAGCAGGAGGAGCTGAACGCAGTGAGGGGAGGGAGAAAGCAGCAAGGGAAAGCAGCCATAGGCCGAGCAAATATCTGAGATACTGAAAAGGGACTACTTCCAACGGTGTCAGCTTAGGATAACTGCATTTGCCCTTCTTCCCACATTTATCAATTGCTCAGAAGTTATTTTGTTGCCTGCTAAGCATCACTTTATGAAGTCAAAACACCAAGGTACAAAGATACACCATTGTCCATGAGGGCTCACATCTGACTCACTGAGATAACAGGGCTCAGATTCAAAGTACAGCAGGCAACAAAGTGGTAAAGGCTCAGGGCAAAAAGGCTCCTTATTTTGGTGAATTCTGTCCTTTAGGAGAAGGATATATTAAAAAACTTCACGGAAAATGTGCTTCACAAGGAATATGGAATTCGCCAAGCACAATGCATTACAGTGGAAGAAGGAAGTAAAAGCATTGAAACACTTGAGTGGTATCTGAAGAAAGATAAAGAGGGAAGAAACAAGTGGGTTAACAGGCCAGGGCAAAGTATCCTAATTCATTAAAAACAAATACAAAACCATTTCCCCTCATTTAGGATAGCTATTATTAAAAACACACACACAGAGAGAGAAAATAACAAGCACTGATGAGGATGTAGAGAAACTGGAACCCTTGTGCACTGTTGGTGGGAACATGAAATGGTGCAGGTGCTCTGGGAAACAGTGTGAAGGTTCCTCAAAATATTAATGTTGAATTACCATATGTTCCAGCAATGCTACTTCCAGGTATACACCCAAAAGAATTAAAAGCAGGGTCTCAAAGAGTATTTGTATGCTCATGTTCATTGCAGCATTATTCACAATAGCCAAAAGACAGAAACAACCCAAATGTCCATCGGTGGAAAAACAGATACACAAAGTGTGGTATATGCATACAACATAATGTCATTCAGCCTTAAAAAGGAATGTAATTCTGATACATACATGAATAAACCTTGAAAACATTATGCTAAGTGAAATCAGCCAGACATAGGACAAATATTGTATGATCCCATATGTATGAAGTACCTCAAATAGTCAAATTCATAGAGTTAAATTCATTCATGGGAGGAGACAGTAATGGAGAGCTACTGTTTAATGGGTACAGAGTTCCAGTTTGGGATGATGGAAAAATTCTGGAGACAGTTGGTGCTGCTGGCTATACAACAATATTAATGTAATCAATGCCACTGAATATACACTTAAAAAATGGTTAAGACGGTTAAATTTTATTTATATTTTACCACCATAAGAAAAAACACAAACAGACCTGGAGTGGCTCCAGTCATGGCTCCAGTTGTGGCTCTGCTGAGCCATGATGCAGGAGCACCTCCTGCATCCCCGCTGCGCCCTCCCCTCCCTGGCCCCTTCCTCAGAACAGTGTTGCACACACTGCTGTCTGCCCACTCAACAGCCCTACACCCTCCACTGCTTCTTTGTTAAGAGAAAAATCTGTTTTGTCCAAGAATCTCGTGGCCACATGTCTTAGGGGAGGTAGGGCTCTCCCCTAGTGCCAGGAGTGAATCTTGATTCATACAGACCAGTGGATTTCAAATGTTTTGGTCTCAGGACCCCTTTTCACTCTTAAACATTACTGAGGACCCCAAAGAACTTTTGTTTAAGTGGGTTATGTGTATCAATATTTACCACATGAAAAATTAAAACTTGAGAAAAATTTTAAAACACAAGAATACACAAACATATATTCCATTAGCTGCCAGAGTGATGACATCATCGTACATCATGTAACTTCCTGACAACTCCACTGCACACTAGTGAGAGAGTAGAAAAGGCAAATAATGTCTTAGCATTATTATGAAAATGGCTTTGCCCTTCCGACCCTCCTGAAAGGATCTCAGGGACGCAGGGTCCCAGAGCCATATTTTGGGAATAGCTGGTATTTGCACTTGCCCTCCTATCAATTGTAGGAATGGGCACGTTATGGATCTCTAGACCGTAAGAATTGAGCTTTGACTGAAGGGTTTCTGAGAGAGTTTGCCTCAATTTTAAATAAGTTCACTTTTTCCATATCAGACACTGTAATCTTCATGTGGCACCTAGAATGGCAGAAGTCACCTTGGGACCCAGGAATAAGGAAGCTGCAAAGAATGGCCAACATGCTACACATGGCAGAGCGAAAAGATGGCCCTGCGTCCTTGCCAGTACAGCTGAGGTAATGAAGGAGCCAACTGTAAAATTTCCCCTTTTGCTTAACCCACCATTCATTGGGTTTTCTGTTACTTGCAGTCAAACACCTTCTACCTGACACATCTCCTCAGAACCTAATTTGCTGAGCGCATTTTGAAAAGCACAGATGCACACAGTACCTGGCACACAGGGGCTTGATAAATATGTATCGAGCAAATACATGAAAACTAAATAAGTAAATAAAACTACCAAACTGTTGTGGAGGAGAGATAAAGATAAATAAAATTTGGACGGATTTCACACTGATAGAAGCTCTTATTGCCCTGAGATTATCAATATTTAAAACAAAGCTCATTATAAACCACACAGCATCAAAAATAACTGCACGTACCTGTCAGGGGGGCCAAGAGAGGCTGAAATTGCTTCCCTTTGGTCTGAAACATCTCCAAGCCAGAGGCATGAGAGGTAAGTCCAAAGATGGACCATAGCCTTCTCAAAGTGGCACCCTGATAAACAACATTGTTTTTTTCCCATTTCCCGTGGGCACAAGTCCCTTTTCTCATGAACTAAGCACCAAACAATAGATTTATAAACAGAATGCTAAAAAACATACTGTTTATGGAAGAAGAAAAAGAGACAAATACCTGGCCTCCAATAAATACCATCAACTGGGGCACAATGGCCTTGTCAGAAAATATTTTAAATCCTCTAAAATATAATCAAATATAAAATTAATAAATGTATGTTCAAATCTGCTTAAGCTTGATAACATTCCTCCTATTCCTTATTGAAAGCCTGATACCAGTATTTTTAATTTACTGAAAGGTAATGTTTCTTTGCTTCATTATTTTAAATAAGATTGGTCAATTTACTCCTGTGTAAGTGGCTTTTTTTTAAGTCACAAAATATTCTTGTTCCTATGAAGTGTTTGTGAAAGAAACAAATGATATTTTCCCCCATAAAAACAATGGGGTCTTAAGAAAAGTTCCACTAGGAGGAGCTGGCTTTTTCTCTGTTGAGTCAGCAGTGTTTCACTCTGAGATAGTCTAATCCAAAACACAGACCTGAAATTTGCAGATAATTTCAAACAAACCTCAGTCATAAACAAAACCTGGGTCTAAGGAATTGGAGGAGACAACTTCAATCCAGGCGCAGAGTATGTAAATACACTCTTCAGCTGACTTTGCAAAGAATTAAGGAAACCGAATCCAGCAGGTAACTCTGGGGATATCCTGAGATCAATCCTCCCACCCATGTCCCTAGCAGTCGGGGGAGAAGAGCTTCTCTCTGGACCTGGCTTCAAGGTAGACGCATCCCTTCACCACAGCGCCTGCCTTAGGGGCTGTTAAGACAAAAACCCTTGACATTCTCCATCAGAGCACCAAAGAGCCATCATTCAGACTCAAACAATACCAGTTTTCCCTCATATGTCCGTTACAAATATTGATTACTCACTTTCCTTGCATTCTTGTCCCCACTTCACTTACCTGACAGTAAGACTGTTGGCTTTTGGTTAGACCAGTTAGAAAAATGAGCTGAAAAGCACTTTAGTTATTAAAATACTAGCAATCTTCTTGCCTTTGACACTAGTGACTTGGCTCTAAGTTATTTCTACCTTTGCCTACCCTTAGTTTTACTAGTAATTTATTACTAAAACAAAACCAAAGAAGCCCACACATTTACTAGAAGCCTATTTTATGATAGGAACTCTGAAAATCATTGCATATAAAAAGATGACAGCATTTCCTGCTTTCAAGCAACCTATGGCTAATGAGGAAATCGGGACCATGAACAGATAAAACTTAATACCTTGAGGGAAGGGCTGAGAGAGAAGGAAACGCAGGATGCTTCAGGGAGCATCTGGAAGGGGCACTAACCCAGCACAGAGGTGTCAGATGCTCCCCAAACAGAAACAATGCCTGAGCTAAGCAAAGTGATGAGGTATGAGCAGGAGTGAGCCAGGCAAAAACATCAAAATCGAACACAAATGCTTATTATAAAGCATAGGAAAAGTTAAGTTACCACTTGATCTGTGTTTCACAAACTTGAAATAATGACTATTGAGAGCTCCCGGTATTATCTAAAATCATTTTTACTATTAAATATTAATAAGCAAAAACCAGTAAAACTCTTATGCTTGTAACTCATACAGCTACAAATAAAAAATTAAACAATAAATCTACAAAATGAATAAAATTTAAATTGATAAAATTAATCCAATGTGATCAATGATGTGGTCACTGAAACTCGCTTTGGACTAACCATATGGACTTGGTACTGACTGCTACAGGAAGGTTCTGTTGAGTTTGCTGATACGGCCATATGCTGAGAGATGGCTTAATTCACTCACCACTTTCTTTTTGTGAAATGCCAATCTTTTACTTAGCTAAAGCATGTTATTTGCATTTTCACCTCTGTTCTTTTGTAATATCTTCTTACATCTAAAGTAGCGCTACTTAGCACCAGTACAGACACAATATACAGACATAATCCCAACGAAATAAATACACTTAAGATGCTAACAAACATCCGAACAAAATAAGTATATTTAAGATGCTCAAAAAATCCCAACAAATCTTAAGATGCTACTTCGTTAGAATTGCAAGCATTTAGGTGTTTGGAAGCATAGGAATTTTTGCAAATTACCACAAAAATGAAAAATAGAAGGTGAAATCTTTGTAGAAAACCATAGCATCCTAATAAATTCCACCTGCTTAATCCTACTCATCTTTTGGGGCCTGCAAGCCTCAGGAGGAAGAGTTTAAATAACTGTATGCTATGGGTCACTGAGCTCACACAGAAAAGCGTTCTTGTGGTTAGCTTTTAGTACCATGTACAACAAAATATTTAACTTTATTTCCTTTAAACTCTCAGCCCACATGACTTCCAGTTAAGATGGCACAGTAAATTCACTCTTTGATGGATTCTCTTTACTCCAAACACACAGCAATGAGAGGGAAAAAAAAAAAAAAAAAAAAAAAAAAAAAATAGACATTTCTGTGAAATAGATATGAAACAGAGTTAAGTCCCTGAGGGTAAAGTCTTAAGCCTCCTATGCTCGGGACCCAAAAACAGCCAACAAAACTGAAAACTTGGGTCTTATAAGGTTTTCGGGGCTAAACGTAGCCTCAAAGGAAAGAGTCAGAAACTAGCACCCCATTGTGAAGGCAGGATGGAAGGTGATAACTAGAGCCCTGGCCTGTTTCCACTGCCTGAAAGAAGGTTGGCAGCCTGCTTATCTCCTGTGGAGTGGTGGTCCTGGGAGGATGGATCAGGCCAGCCAGGAGCAGGAGCCTGGTGAAGCAGCCTGTAACTGCTCAAGGAATTAAACAACCACTGTCAAACCTGGTTCAGGACTGAGGCTCCAAGAAAGCCAGACAGAGACCACTAGAATGCTGCTACACGGAGGAGAGTGAACAAGCCGGGGAGAGAGGTGAAAATGAGTAAATGAATAAAAACAAAACAAGAAAAACCTCATTCAAAACATGCTATTCAATCAAAGTTCTAAAGTACCTGAGGAAATCTAACGCCAATAAAGGGAACTAACAAAATCAGTCCTTAGATCACAAATTCACTTCAGATGAAATTAATCAGTCCAACAAAAGTATATTTAAGATGCTAAAAAAACCAACAAAATAAATACACTTAAGATGCTAACAAACATCCTAACAAAATAAGTATTTTTAAGGTGCTAAAAAAAGCTAATTAAAAAAGAATAAAAAATTATAAAACAAAAAGGCAGAATTAAAATAGAGGGCTAAAAAAGAATCAACTGGAAATTAAGTAAATGAAGAATACAGTCATTAAAATTTAAAAAGTCAGTACACAAGATACTTTAGACTGGACAGAACTGAAGAAAGAACTAGTAAATTTGAAAATAATACTAAGGAATTCACTCAGAATGCAGCCTAGAAAAAAAAATAAGAAAGAGCAATTAAGAAACATAAGGACAACTCCACAAGCATCAAAGGTGTTACAGCACAAGAAAGTGAAGAGGGTGGAGAAGCAGCAATATATAAAGAGATAAAAGCTAAGAATGTTCAAGACATACATGAGTCTTCAAAGTATATTCTAAATACCCAGAAAGATCATTTAAATAAACAGATAATTACATGAATAAGCAAATCCACACAAACTAAAGCACTAATTATAAAAATAAACTCTTAAAAGCTACCAGGAAGCGCCATGACTTGCCAAAACACACTGAGCACCCACTGGATCTGCTGGCTGGAAAGCTCAAGAGCCCAGCTGCCAGCACTGAAGCCCAGACCAGCTGAGCTCACTCAGACCTGGTGGGCAGCCTTTGGAGACAACAGGTGATTGAGTGGGTCAGATCAGCACACTCAGGCTGAGGCAGAGTCCTACAAGCATTTTGCCTCCCCCTTAATAGTTGGTGGATATAAGGTGAAGCAACTGTCTTTCACTTTAGACAACCTCCATGGAAACTTGCTGAGAAGGCAAACCCCACAATGTTTCTGGCAACAGATCTAACCTCTCTAGAATAGATACTGACACTAGATTTAAATTTATCTTCCTTGCCCGCTACACTTCTGCCAACACCACCAACTATGGACTTTACCAGATTTCTTTATTTACCATGATGGTATCACAATCAACTTTGGACCAAGGAACTCATTATACAGCAAAAGAAGTAAAGCAATGGGCTGATGCCAAAAGGGTTCGTTGTCACCTATAGTTATTACTAGCTGCTGTTTGAACTCCATGTTTTTCATCTACATTCCTTTATCACTTACAAATTTCTCTACTACATATTTATCTCTTCCTACTGCATCTTCTCTGAAGCTAAAGGAAGAAAAACATAAACAAGAATGATAGCCTCAGTTAAGTGGAAAGGAACTTGATTTGGGGGATCATGAATGAATTACAATTTTTTAAAAAGTCTTAGAAAATTAGTAACATAATACACATCATAATTGTTCAGATAAAGACTAGAGTCACAAATTATTTCTTGGAAAGGTTAGAAGACCTCTCATTTAGGTTCCCCTGGAAAGCAGAGCTCAGACAAGCTAGAAAGGGTAAAGACCTTAATTCACCACTTCATTTCCAAAAAGACAGAAAAACCTCTCACCAAAACCAGCCATGTGATGCTCTCCTGGCAGTCACTCAAGGAGACCGATGGGGACATAGGCCCTCAAACCAGCCACTGTGCTCTCAGAACCTCTCTGAAGACAATGTTATGCCATGGCACAAGAGCACCACCTACTGAAAGAGTTCCAAGGGACAATTTAGTCCATTTATTGAAAAATGGCTCAGTAAAATACGACTGTGGACGGATGTACTTCAAATCATTTCAGCCAAGCTGGCTGTGTCTTTTTCTCTTCTAAAACTAGAATGCTTGCTAAGACTTCCTGAAAAAGAAACAGTCAGTGTGCCTTCTCCTCAGTCTCCCATTCTTGCTTGAATTACTACAGCAAAATGAGTCTCTTTCCTCCCATCCAGTTTTAGCTATCTTAGTGAATACTATTTCCATATCCCTCTCTCTCTACCTATGTTCCAAAGGGCAGAGAAAAACTCTATAGAGGAGAAGCAGTAGTAGTTCTGACAGGTCTGGGAAGGATATATGTAAAGTCAAGTCATTTAGTCAAATTTTAAGCCCTACAAGGCACAGTGCTAAGATCGAGGAGTTGTTTTTTCAAACTCATTTAAAGGTGATTATAGTCCCTGTCTCCTTAAGGAGCTTAAAATGAACATAGAGGTTCTAGACCAGCAAAGCTGGGAGTCAGAGGACCTATTAATTAAATAGAATAAAGAAGAAAATATGTAGGAAAAGATGATTTATGGCATATTATAAGTAACATCAGGCTAGAGCTGATTGCTTCTGCTCTATTGTATATTGAACATACAGAATTATAACTAAAGCCATGGCAAAAAGAAGGTTCTTTCCGGAGCCCTTCATGGCTTACATGAAGCCCCTGGGTATTGCCAAGTACAAAAATCCTGACATAGACTCACTTAAAGAATTCACATACATTCTAGCTAGCCTGTTTATCATTTAGCTTTGTTGTATTTTATTGGTCTGGTGGGGGCACTCTTATGAGCCATTGTATGTATAACTTTTACTGTGCCCAGTGGTGATGAAAAAGCAGCAGCTTTTGTTTCTTCCCATGTCTGCACACCCTCTCTTCCAGTACTAGTGAGGGTTTCCATCACAGCCGGAACACTTGCATGAAAACAGAGAGGAGATCCTCGACAACGTGCAATCAAGGAAGAAACAACACATACTCCCAAAATATCAGTCATCTGATGCCTATAAGAGTACAAATTTGTCAATTTGGAAATCACAAAAACTTCAAAACCATAAATGAGTCCGTATTTCATTTCAATTACTTCCCAGAAAAAAAAGATACTTTAGAAAAATTCCAATCAAGATTCTCCAGTGCATAAACTGCCATGCTAAATGTGCAGTTTGCACTAGGTGGTATGTCTGCTAATGTCTCATGGCAAGGGGCAACCAGGTAGTCACAGGGAGGATAAGTCCAACTGAATATGAAAACCTCCAAGAAGAGACCTGCTGAAAAAGGATGAGGTTACACAGGGACAAATTCTAAGATAAGGAGCCCTTGCTTAGTGATTTTACTTATATCACTTGCTTTGTGATATAAGTAAAATAAAAAAACCCAACCTGGGATTCATAGGCCTATGGAATTTTTTAAAAAGCATAATATTGGGATTTATTAATAGTTATCTAATATAAAATATCATATGTTAGAATATATTAACAGGGGTCTAGCAAAAATTTAGCAATCCTGCTAGATTTGGCCCAATTTTGGTCCTCACCAGAATTTTAGGTGTAGTAGACATTTGCAATTACCTCTCTAGCATCAGTCTCCACCTTCCCCCTTCCTAACATGACCAGAATTTCCCAGCCAGATTTTAGGGAGATAACAGTAGGCTTTGATTGGGTTAAGGCAATGGTCATCAACCAGGGATGATCTTGCCCCAAAAGGACCTTTGACAATGTTCGAAGACATTTTTCATTGTCACAACTAGAAGGAAGATGTCACTGGCATCCCAAATGTCACTCCCTCACTCCCATGCTAGTAAGTAGAACCTGTGACTATTACTTTATATGGTAAAGTAGGGACTATTACGTTTTATGGCAAAAGACGTGATTAAGTTCAGGACCTTGCAAGGAGGAGATTATCCTGGATTATCAGAGTATGCCATAAACATAAACACATGTATCCTTATCAGAGAGGCAGAGGGAGTCTGGAGACAGACACACAGAGGTGGCAGCAATGTGAAGACAGAAGCAGAGATTGGAGTGATGTGGCTGCAAGCCCAGGAATGCCATGCTGGCTGCCACCAGAAACAGGAAGAGGCAAGGACCAGAGGGAATGTGGCTCTGCCAGATTTCAGACTTCTGGCCTCCAGAACTGTGAGAGGATAAAATTCTGTTGTTTTAAGCCATCAAGTTTGTAGTAATTTGTTATAGCAGCCTCAAGAAACTAATACAGCATCCTTCAAGGAGGTGTATGAATTGCAAACTACAAGAATGAAAGCAAATTTACACCTTGCTTCTTTTTGACCCAAAGATTCCTCTTCTACAGAGATGTCAAAGGTTTCCACATCAGGACTTTCTTCTACTGTCAAGTCCACAAGAAAAAGAAAGTATGAAGCACTTCTGATATCAAATGCACACCTGAAAGTCCATCACCTGACTCTCCACCATCTTCCACAGAATGGCTCATTCCTTCATCCATCAATCTCACACAGCCTTCTCTTTTTTACTGAAGCAACAAAGCATCATTCTAATATATTTCATGTCCAAATCATATTTACTTACTTTTGAATTATTGTTTACTACTTATAAAAAAGTTTTCAATGCTCAATGATACATTTTTCTATTTGTAGAAAATATTTAGATATATTGGGTTGGGATGGGACACATCATAATTTTTACTGTTAAAATTAACAGAAGTTTTCACTTACTAGCCTTTCACTAAGTGGGAAAATTTTTAGAAATAACATTATTAAGTGAGGGGTAGGTATATTTATTTCATTTATAGCAAATGCCTGGTAAACAGCTTGGTTTCTTTACCCTCTTCATTCATGCCCTACTTTATAGGAGCTGTGGACTAGAAACCAGTGATCCAACCTAATCCCTTTACTTCACAGCAAGAGTAATGGGGTGCTGAGAGATGAAGTGTCTTCTATAGACCATCCCTCTGGTTAGTGTCCCAGAAAGAACAAAATTCACATCCCCTAGCACTTTGTCCAGTATTCTACCTGAGACTATATGAAGGAATTAAAGAAAATGTGATGCATAAAGAAGAAGAAAATGGTAGAACTTTTTTCTGTTTTAAGAAAAGATGAAATGATACAGGCAATTTAGCCAGAAAAGGATGGTGAATGAATTAATAAATGAAGAAAACACTGACTGACTAAAGGGTACCCTGACATTCAGTCATTTTGCACTGATTATTAGACCTTGGTTTTATAACTTTTTGTGTGTCTTACAACCCAAAGAGTCTTCAAGACTTTAATTTTATAAGATTCTATTATACTAGATTCTAGTGGTACTATATCTTGGTTATGGAACAGAAACTCACTCAACTACCTCAAGTCAAATACAGATGGGGTGTTATGAAAAGGCTACAACAAAAGATCTCATGGATGATATGCAGGGAAAGAAAAGGGACCAGATGGGAACTAGACCAAATAGGAACTGGGACTAGAAGCTCCTGCCACATCTCATGGGTCTTCACAAGTCTGCTCCACTCTATAGCTTCTCTTTGTCGACTAGCTTCCTCTGCTGTCTATACCTTTTTTGCTCCCCCTGCTTGCACATGGCTACACATCTTTTATGCCGCAGTTCAGAACCTGGTCACAATTCTACTAAAATCTCAGCCCAAGGACTCATCATCACCTAATCAGTTCAGTATCTCAAGGTCCCCATTCTCAGAGAAGAGAATGTAATTGGTTCAATCTAGCCAGTGAAGCCTCTAGATTGGTTTCTACCAAATCAACTGTTTATCCCACAAAGGTGAGTTGTCAATGAGTACCAATGTCTGAGCAGAATCTTCAAAAAAGAGGGCAGCAAAGAAGAAATGATCAGTGTGTGCATGGAGGTACTCAAGAGTTGTATAACTCCCTTATTTAAGGCTATCAAGAAAGATTATATCACTTCTGTATCTGAAATCTTTGGAGGAAATGGCCATAATTTGTAAACAGAGAGTAGAAAACATTTTTAAATTTTCTAGCTCCTTGTATCTACAGCAAAACCTTACCACTTTAGGCTGTATTGTCAGATTTTTATCATTTGTCCAGAGGTATCGCCAATTAGCAGGCCATCAAAGACATCTTAGGACATGGAAGAGCATCTCCTTTGATACACAGTATAGTCACTGACTTGCCATTAATTGGGGAAGGGAAAGGAGACAAGGAATAAGGGGAACATCTCTGCAGTCCCTACATAAGTAGGAATTCTCTGAACTACATTATGATCAAAGTTCAGCACAGGAGTGGAATTATAACAGAATTGTTTCCTTAAGTAATTTTTAAAAATAAGAACAAAAAGGCCATTTGAGGTTGGGGGAAGGGAGGGGTGAATAGGCAGAACACAGAGGAGTTATAGGGCAGTGAAATTATTCTGTATGATACTATAATGGCAGATATATGTACATTTGTCCAAATCCATAGAATGTACAACACGAACAGTAAACCCTAATGTTAAATATGGACTTTAGGTGACAATGTTGTGTCAATGTAGGTTCCTCAATTGTTACAATGTACCACTCTGATGGGGGATGTTGACAGTTGGGGACGTTGTGCATGTTGGGGCAGGGAGTATAGAGAAAATCTCTGTACTCTCCACTCACTTTTTCTGTGAACCTAAAAAAATAAAGTCTGTTAAAAATAACAATGACAAAAGGCCATGGTGACAGGAAGAGCAAATGTGACCAAAGAAAACTCAAACCTACTCTAGACACTCTGAGCATAAGGATCCAAAATAGCAGGAGCAGAAAGAGAAGGTAAGAACCGATCTCAGTCACACCTTACAGCAGCCACAGCACCCATACCCCATTCAATAAAATTAATCAGTTCCCTGAATTACAATTTCACTGAATTCAGACAGCAAGATGGTTGGTTTCTCTAGACAAGGAGGATAATTCCTATTGCTTAAACTATGAAGTATTATCTGCTTTCAAGTCTAGTGTACGAATTCTCCAACCACCAGCAAATTGAATACAAAAGCTCTTCTTCCTTTTCCCCCTAAGTCAACTCCCAAGATAACATGCACTTTCAATCTCAACTAAGAATTTCATAGGGGAGATCTCCTCTCACATCCAAAATATGAAGCCTTTTTGTAGCTGAGTTTGTTTGTTTGTCCTGCACAATATTCTAACAGTACCTTCTGGACTCTGAAATTAATTCCATGGGCCAACTTTTCTCTAAACTATTCCCCTGAATAACAGATACTCCTCTTCTGGTCACAGGCAGCTTGTTCTTTCTCTGCCCTTCACCTGCCACATCTTAAGACCACTTATTTAGGGGCAGGGCATTCTCAAGTAACAGCTTGATTATTTATGTGTGTACCTAGCCTAAGCCTCTTCATAAAGTACTACTACTCGTTCCTCGTCATACTCCAAGAATTGTATTTGGTCTGACAGTCCTCAAAAGGTTTCACCACCTGCATTTGGGTGGAATCTCAAAAAAAAAAAAAAAAAAAATCAAATGCCTCCTTCCCTACAGTACAGATTTTCTCCTCTGAATGTTTGGGAGGAAAGAATCTATGAAATACAAAATGTTTGCAAGGTATTTCTTAGGCTTTACGCTTCGTTGTCACTAGAAAAAAAACTTACCAAGCCATACTTTTATTCATCAAAAAACATTTCCCAAGCACTAGCTGTGAGAGATATTTATACATATCTATAATATCTTAAAATACAGATATTCTATCTTCATAGTGTTAAAGTATATATACTCCACAAAGGGTTCAAGAGTCAAGTGAGGTTTGTAACTGTTTGGTATAACTGTTCTCAGGGCATCCAAATGCACCATAACTTGTTAAAGACTCTGAGAAGTCTGGCATTCACATGTTCGTTCAACGAACATTCATTAAGTGTGTACTGTGGCTAGGTATTGTGCCAGAGACTAGTGATAAGCTGTCAATCCTAGGCACAGTCCCTCGCCTCAGAAGCCTTTAGTCTAGAGAGTGTTTTTCAAATTGTAAGTTGTAAAATCAATTAATAGCAACTAAGCATTTTTGTTATAATCAAGTAAAATAGAATAGAAAGTGTCACAGTATTTTACACATACAATGGATAGATACTGTTTGGTCAGACTTTTGTGTAAAAAGAATATATGTGTGCTCTAAATAGGATGTCAAGTATATTTCTTATTGTGGAACATAGTCAAAAAGTTTTAAAACTCCCGCTTTAGCAGAGGAAACATATTAAATAAGAAATGATAAAATATAGTGAGTGATATAAAAAAGTAGAGGATACCATAGGAAGATCAAAGAGCATTCCCAAAACTTTTTGAGCCTGAACATGTTTTCAATTCGCACTTGTTATAAAAACCTATGGAGGAGAAGCTCCGCTGGCAGCATGACAGTGTGAGAAGCTCCACTAATCTGCTCCCAGTAAACTGGTGGAAACTATTAAAACAATCATTTAAAGTCTCTGAAAATAGTCCCAAAGCAATAAATAAATATCTATTCAAGAAAATGTATGAAAATCAGTAAGGAAGGCAAGAGTTTGTGGTATCTGAACCAAGACTGCTCCCTCCCTCCCTTCTCCCAGTTCAGCAAGAATCCATTCCACAGTGCTGCAGCCAAGAACTGTTCCCTTTCCCTCCAGCTTCTAGCTGGAGGAGCATTCTTCCCAGGAGAAGCCCAACTTCAGCATTTCTCATACTGCCACTAGATGTCTATTGCTGAGGCTACATCCCAGAGGAACATGACTGAGACGTAGCAGCTCTCTTCTCCCATCCAGCCGCCTCTCGTGGAATGGCAGCTCTTCCTTCAAGGTGGCACACTGAGAACACTGGGGCCCTGGTCACTCTTGCCCCTGGGGACCCACACCAGGAGAGGTAAGCCAAGACCTCAGGTTGCTGTTCCCACCCACCCCCACCACCACGACCAAGCGCCTACCTCCTAGAGTAAAGATGTCACTGACAGACAAGCATGTCATTGTTACCATCCCCAGTTCTAGAAGTTCAATGCTAAGGCTGAGGAAGAGTGAAGATTGGTGAAAGGCAATTGGGAGGAGATTCAAAATATAGTCTAAACTGTAGGCCTGCTAGTTTGAAGTATAGAATTGGGAACAAGTCAGGAAAACCCTCCTGGAGTTAGAACAAATAGTGAACACTGACCTCAGGAACTATTACTTCAAAGGAGCAAGAATTTGATTAAATTAGTTTGTAGAGTAATTTATGTCCCAGGGCATTGTTCAAAACAATTAGCCAGCCAATACTAAAACTCAACAGCTAGGTATGGTCAGAGGAAGAGCTGGAGAGAGCCCTACCAGTAACACTGTCATTCAGGGTGACTAAGGGCATATCCAAAACTGCACCTCCCTGAGCAACATCAGAGACTTAAAACTATAGGAGGGGAAACAGACTACCCAGTTACTAAAGAAATAAACAAGCAAACAATAAAACAAACCCCAAAGAGGAGAAGGGAGCGGGGGCCCAGAGTCGCTATTTATCTAAAATGTCCAGTTTCCAACAAAAAATTGTGAGGCCTGAAAGCAAAAGGAAAGTATAACTCACACACACACACACAGCAAGCAGTTTCTGTTGCTTGCTGTGTGTGTGTGTGTGTGTGTGTGTGTGAGTTATACTTTCCTTAACCAGGTGTTGGATTTATCATAAAAAGATTTCAAAGTAGCCATTATAAACGTACTCCCAGAACTAAAGAATATCATGATCACAGAAGGAAGGTATGACGGCAATGTTGTACCAAATAGAGAATATCAATAAACACATAGAAATTATTTTAAAAAGACAAAATGAAAATTTGGAAGTTGAAAAGAATAAGTGAAAAAAAAACTCACTAGTATGGCTGAACAGTAAATTTGAATTGGCAGAAGAAAGAATAAGCAAAATTGAAGACAGATCAATAGAGTATGCTTGTAATATTTAAAATGAGAGTACCAGAAGACAGGATACAGAGAAAGGAACAGAAGAAAAACATTCAAAGAAACAATAAGGGAGGTGGAAAGAGGTTGGGTAATGAGTATAAAGTTACAGTTAAATAGGAGGAAAAAGTTCTGGTGTTCTGTTGCACAGTAGGGTAACTATAGTTAAACATAATGCATTGTATATTTCAAAATAACTAGAAGAAAGGATTTTGAATCTTCTCACCACAAAGAATCAATAAATGTTTGAGGTGATATCCTAATTACCCTGATTTGATCATTACATAATGTATACATGTATCAAAACATCACACTGTACCCCATAAGTATGTATAATTATTATATGTCAATTAAAAATTTAAAAACTTAAAGAACAAATAAATACTGGTTAAACTTCCCAAATTTATTGAAAAACACCAGGATAATCAACGACCTCCAAGCAGGATAAATGCAATGAGATCTACTAACAGATACATTGTAGTAAAAATGTTGAAAGTCAAAGACAAGGAAAAAAATATTATTAATAAAAGCAGAAAGAGAAAAATAACCCATTACTTACAAGTAAACTCCAATAAGATTAGGAGGTGACTTCTCACCAAAAATAATAGAGGCCAGAAGAGAATGATAACATATTCAAAGTACTTAGAGGAAAAGAACTTACAACTAAGAATCACATATCCACCAAAACTATCTTTCAAAAATGAAGGTGAAATAAAGACTTTCCCAGATAAACAAAACCTGAGAGAATTTGTTGCTAGAAGACCTGCCTAACAGGAAATGCTAAAGTTCTTCAAACTGAAAGCAAGTAAGCCCAGAATGTAATTTGAATCCACACAATAAAACAAAGAATACTGGTATGGTAATTATATATTTATAAATGCATATATTTCCCTTTTCTTCTCATAACTGATACAAAAATCAATTGCATAAAATGATATGTATATAATTTATTATTGGGCCTACCACACATAGACTGGTAAGATACATGTAAGATATTTGGCAAGCACAGTGCGAATGAGGTATGGGAGCAAAGCTGTATCAGGGTAAGGAAATAACTACATATGTTAAAGTAATAATTATAACAACACATTGAGTTTATAACACTAAGAGATATAATATGTGTTAACAATAATACCACAAAAGGGAAGAGAAGGGAATAAAGCTACACAGACAGTTCCTAACTTACGATGGTTAGTCTTAATGATTTTCTGACTTTGCAATGGTGCAAAAGCAGTATGTAGCCAGTAGAAACCATAGTTAAAATTTTGAATTTTGATATTTTCCCAGGTTACTGATATATGGTACAATACTCTCACGATGCTGGACAGCAACAGTGAACTGTAGCTCCTAGTCAGCGATGCAATCACAAGGGGAAACAACCAATACTCTACAGTGTACTGTGCTGCTAAGCAATGATATTCAGCAGGTTAGGTATATTAAATGCATTTTTGACTTACAATATTTTCAATTTATGATCCGTTTATCAAGATATAATCCCATAGTAAGTCAAGGAGCATATGTATAGGAGTAATGTTTCTATATATCACTGGAGTTACGCCAGTATAAGTCTCAGCTGATTCTGTTAAGATGTGTATGGTAAACTGTAGGGCAACCACTAAAAAAATACTCAAAAAGAATAGTGGAAATGTCATCAAAGAAATTGAAATGCTACATTAGAAAATATTCATTTAAAACAAAAGAATGCAATAAAGGAGAAACAGAAACCAAAAAAAGAGACATAGAGAAAACATAAAATTGTAGACATAAATCCAATTGTGTCAACAATATTATTGAAAGTGAGTAGAATAAACAATATAATCAAAGGGCAGAGATGGACAGACTGGCTTTAAAAAAAAATTATCAGTCCGGGCATGGTGGCTCATATCTATAATTCTTGCATTTTAGGAGGCTGAGGTAGGAGGATGGCTTGAGATGAGGGGTTCAAGACCAGCCTGGGCAACATAGCAAGACTCCATCTCCATACATACAACAAAAAGATCCAACTATATGCTGCCTGCAGGAGACATACTTTAGATTCAAAAATACAAACAGATTAGAAGTAAAGGGATGGAAAAGATATAGCATGCAATTATGTAAAAACAAGAAAGCTAGTGTGTTATAGCTATACTGATATCAGAAAAAACAGACTTTAAAACAAAACGGGTGGCCAGGCGGGGTGGCTCACGCCTTTAATCCAAGCACTCTGGGAGGCCAAGGCGGGTGGATCGCTCAAGGTCAGGAGTTCTAGACCAGCCTGAGCAAGAGTGAGACCCCGTCTCTACCAAAAAATAGAAAGAAATTAT
>NW_012139080.1:7853549-7856105 GCF_000956105.1 Propithecus coquereli | reverse complement strand
AGATAATGAGGGGCATTTTATAATAATAAAATGGTCAATCCATCAGGAAGAGATAATTATAAATATATACAACAGAGAACCAAAATACATGAAGCCAAAACTGACAGAAATGAAGGGAGAAATAGATAATTTTTTTTTTTTTTTTGAGACAGAGTCTCGCTTTGTTGCCAGGGCTAGAGTGAGTGCCATGGTGTCAGTCTAGCTCACAGCAACCTCAAACTCCTGGGCTCAAGCAATCCTTGTGCCTCAGCCTCCCGAGTAGCTGGGACTACAGGAATGCACCACCATGCCTGGCTAATTTTTATATATATATACACATATATTTTTAGTTGTCTAGCTAATTTCTTTCTATTTTTTTTGTAGTAGAGACACAGTCTCACTCTTGCTCAGGCTGGCTCGAACTCCTGAGCTCAAACAATCCACCCACCTCGACCTCCCAGAGTGCTAGGATTACAGGCATGAGCCACCGCGCCTGGCCTAGATAATTTAATATTAATATTAATAGTTAGAGACTTCAAACTGCCACTTTCAATAATGGGTAAAACAACTAGAAAGAAGAGCAACAAGAAACAGAACACATAAATAACACTATAAACCAACTGGACCATAAGAGACATCTATAGAACTTTCCACCCAACAACAGAATATACATTCTTCTCAAGGTCTCACAGGACAAGCCTTAATATATTTAAAAGAAAGAAAATAGAATAAAGAATGTGCTCTAATTACAAAGGAATGAAATTAAAAATCAGTAGCAGAAAAACTTTGGGGAAATCCACAAATGTGGAAATTAAACAACACACTGCTAAATAACCAATGGGTGAAAGGGAAAGAAAAAAGAAATCAAAAAATGCTTTGAGACAAAATAATGTACCAGTGACCGACCTTAAAAAGAGGGATAGGGAAGAACTCCCTGACAAAGAATTCAAAATAGCTGTTTTAAAGTAGTTTGGTGAACTTCAATAAAATACAAAGAAACAATTCAGAAATTTATCAGAGAAATTTAACAGATTGAAATAATTTTAAAAAAATTAAACAGAAAGGTTGGAGCTAAAAAATACAGTGAACAAAATGAAAAATGCAATAGAGAGCACCAAGAGCAGAACTGATCAAGCAGAGGAAAAAATCTATGAACTTGGAGAGAGGTTAATTAAAAATACACAATCAAAGAAGGGGAAAAAAAAGAATGAAAAGGAATATAAAAAGCTGATGGGATTTATGTGATAATATCTACGGAGCAAATATGTATGTCACTGGTGTACAAGAGAGAGTAGAGAAAGACAAAGTAGTACAAAGATTGTTTAAAGAAATAACAGAAAACTTTCCAAACCTGGAGAAAGATATAAATATCCAGGTATAGGAAGGACAAAGGTCTCCAATTAAATTCAATCTAGATAAGACTAATTCACAACATATTACAATCAAAATGTCAAAGATCAAACACAAAATGAGGATCCTGAAAGCAGCAAGAGAAAAGAAGTAAATAACATATAAGGGAGTACCAATATGCCTGACAGTAGACATTTCAACAGAGACCTTATAGGCCAGGATAGAGTCAGATGATACATTCAAAGCACTGAAACAAACACACACACACACACACACACACACACACATAATGCTGCTAACCGAAAATACTATACCCATCAAAGCTGTCCTTCAGAATGAAAAGAAGATAGACTTTTTCAAACAAAAGCTGACAGAATTTGTCACCACCAGGCCCATCTTACAAGATACGCTAAAGGGAATTCTTCACAATGAAAGAAAAAGACAGTAATGAGTACCACAAAAACATATGAAAGTATTTAACTCACTGAGGAAAGTAAGTACACAAACTCTGAATACTCTAATAAAGTAATGGTGGTGTATAAATCGCTATCTTTAGTACGAAGGTTAAAAGACAAAAACAATAACAATAAAAAATATAAACTGTGATATCAAAAATTCACAATGTGGGAAGCCAAGCTAAGGAGTACAGTTTTTCTCTTTTTTCATTATTTCCTTTTTCTGCTATCAAAGTTAAGTTGTTATAAGTTTAAAATAACCTTGTATAACTATGTTTTTATAAACCCTACGATACCACAAACCAAAAATCTGTAACAGATACATTAAAAAATAAAAAAAAACATAAGGAATCAAAACATACTACTAGAGAAAAATCCCTTAACCTCAAAGGAAGAAAGTAAGAGGAAAAAGAAAGGAAGAACCTATGAAGCAATTAGAAAACAAGAAAATGACAGTAGTAAGTCCTTACCTATCAATAATTACATTGTATGTAAATGGATTAAATTCTCCAACTAAAGACATAGAGTGGCAGAATGGATTTTTTTTTAAAAAAGCAAGACCCGCCTGTAATCCCAGCACTCTGGGAGGCTGAGCTGGGTGGATCGTTTGAGCTCAGGAGTTCGAGACCAGCCTGAGCAAGAGCGAGACCCCATCTCTACCAAAAAATAGAAAGAAATTAATTGGACAGCTAAAAATATACGGAAAAAAATAGCCGGGCATGGTGGCACATGCCTGAAGTCCCAGCTACTTGGGAGGCTGAGGCAGGAGGAT
>NW_012139080.1:7832098-7853457 GCF_000956105.1 Propithecus coquereli | reverse complement strand
AAAAAAAAAAAAAAAAAAGCGAGACCCAACTATATGCTGCCTATAAAAGATTCATCTCACCTATAAGGATACACACACTGAAAATGAAGGGATGGAAAAATATATTCATGCAAATGGAAACCAAAACAGAGCAGGAGTAGCTATACTTATATCAGATAAAACAGACTTTAAGTCAAAAACCATAAAAAGAGACAAAGAAAGTCATTACATACAATAAAGGAGTCAGTTCAAATAGATATGTGCCCAACACTGAAGCACCTAAATACATAAAGCAAATATTAATAGATCTAAAGGGACAGAGTGTGATACAATGACAGTACAGGACTTTAGCACCGCACTTTCAGCAACAGACAGATCATCCAGACAGAAAATCAACAAAGAAACATCAGATTTAAACTGCACTCTAAAGCTGCGGTCCCCAACCGCTGGGCCACAGACTGGTACCAGTCCATGGCCTGTCAGGAACCAGACTGCATAGCAGGAGATGAATGGCAGGTGAGCAAGAGAAGCTTCATGTTTATTTACAGCTGCTCCTCCTTGTTTGCATCACCGCATAAGCTCCTGTCAGATCAGCAGGAGCATTAGATTCTCAAAGGAGTGAGAATCCTACTGTAAACTGCTCATTCGAGGGATCTAGGTTACACGCTCCTTCTGAGAATCTATACCTAAAGATCTGAGGTGGAGGTGGTGATGCTAGCATTAGGGACCGGCTACAAATACAGATTATCATTAGCAGAGAAGTTTGACTGCACATAAATGTAACATGCTTGAATCATCCCAAACCATCCCTCCACCCCACCCCCGGTTCTGTGGAAAAATTGTCTTCCATGAAACTGGTCCCTGGTACCAAAAGGGTTGGGGACAACTGCTCTATACCAAATTGATCTAACAGATATTTACAGCGACTCCTAAAGAATATACATTCTTCTCAACTACACAAAGTTTGAATTCTCCAGGATAAATCATGTTAGCCCACAAAATAAGTCTTAACAAATTTAAAAATATCAAAATCATATTAAGTATCTTTTCTGACAATTATGGTATAAAACTAGAAATCAATAACAGGAGAAATCTTAGAAACTTTATAAATATATAGAAATTAAACAACATGCTCCTAAATAACCAATGGTTCAATAAACAAAGTAAAAGGGAAATTAACAATTTTCTTGAGCAAATGAAAATGGAAACACAACATATCAAATCCTATGGAATACAGCAAAAGCAATTCTACGAGAGAATAAATGCCAACTCTCAAAAACAATCCTGCAGCCCAAACTTTCAGAATTATTTATTAAATGCAATTGCCCTAAAAAAGGACAGATCTCCTATTAAACATTAATATTAATCTTTTAGGAGGGACCTGTTGATAGTAAAACAAATAAAAGGTAAATGAGACCAAGGTGCCAGTGACAGGAGAAATGAGAAGATCTCAAAGACAAATTCTGCCTTGAGCCAGCCCAGGCTACTCCAAAATGTTTAGTCTGCCATTTCAGGAATATCCAGTTTTTAAAGGCTAGAGTAAGGCACAATAAGGCACAGTCTCTGCTATTTATTACAGAGCATTAACCAAATAACATGATCATTCTGTGATTGTTGCCTTGATTCTAAACCCACTCTTCAAAGTCCTGTTTCAAACACTTTGTCTTTCTAGGAGACCACTTTGTTTACTGAAAATGTAGGTTTATCTAAATTTGTCTAAACATAAAAGGGTATGCTTTACTCACTATGTTCTAATCATGTTAGATGCAAGCAAATAACTCACTTTACAAAAAATAAAAATTTAATAAATGGCAACAGTTTAACTATTTTGAGCTGCCAGTAGCGATAAAGTCAAACCTTTTCCAAAAACCTGAACAGCTACTTATAAGTCACCTGTGCCTCTCTCTTTTCATCTAATAAACTTCAGTATAACAAATTGATTAAGGAGGCTGGCTCTAGAGGCAAAATGCCGAAGTTTGAATCTCCACTCTACAACATACTAGCCATGTGACCTGGGGAAGTTATTTAATTACTCTGTGCCTCAGTTTCTGCATCTGTAAAATGGGGGAAACTTACTAGGGTTGCTGTGAATGATAATAATACATATTTATTACACAGAAAGCACTTAGAACTGTGCCTAGCACATTGTAAGTACTCAATTGATGTTAACTACTTTTTATCATCAGTTATTACATTTCTAATAAAAAGAAACTGGCCGGGCATAGTGGCTCATGCCTGTAATCCTAGCACTTTGGGAGGCCAAGGAGGGAGGATTGCTTGAGGCCAGGAGTTCGAGACTAGCCTGGGCAAGAGCAAGATCCCGTCTCTATAAAAGAATAGAAAAATTAGCTGGGTGTGGTGGTGCACGCCTATAGTCCCAGCTACTCTGGAGGCTGAGGCAGGAGGATCACTTGAACCCAGGAGCCTGAGGGTTCAGTGAGCTATCATCACTCCATTGAACTCTAGCCAGGGCGACAGAGAGAGGAAGAAGAAGAAAGAAGAAGAAGAAGAAGAGAAAAAGAAAAAGAAACCGATGGCTTTCTCCAAGACTTCTCTACTAGATAGAAATAATCTCACTTGCCAAGCCTAAATGCCTGTCAGCAAAACTGCTCATGAAAGCCAGGGAGTCAACAGCTAGCGTAAGCAACAATGTCCTGGACAGGCTGTGCACCACACAAACCTGAAAGCCCCAGAGTTGTTTACTTTACTGTCCCACAAATACTAGAGCCAGAGGTTTCAAGATTTTGCTAAGCCAATTCCTGCTACATTCAAAATACGGTAATATAAAATCGTGTGGTGGGCTGTCAAGTCGCGGGTTGTATAAACACTAGTTTACAACAAAAATGACTGTAAAAGTGGTTCCTATTGGTTATATTAAATTATATTTGAGCCCTTTTATTTTTCTAGCTGAAAATAATAGGGAAAAGAGCCTACTTGAGAGTAAGACTCAAATTTAAATAAATTGTAAATTTTTCAACATAACTTGGAAACGTCAGTTCAGCCTCTTTTTATGTGCAAGACCAAACACAGTACAATTTATAATTTGAAATCTAAACATATCACAAGCAAACTGGGTTCCAATCCCAGCTCTGATCCACACAACACTATTAGCTGTGTGGCCCAAAATATTCCCTTTCTCTATAAATGAAAAGCATAATGATATATACCAATCTTATAGAACAAAAAAGAAGATTAAATGAGATAAATATTAACAATAAACTGTAGTTGCAGATGTTAATACACAACACAGGAAAATATTTACTGTAGCGTTAGGTATAGTCCAGGGATGTGTATTTTGAACATGTGACTATCTTACACTATCACCCTTCCAAGTTGGTGGTGTCACTGCATAGTTCTTGAACCATCTCTAAACATAGAGATTATGTTTGCTATTATTTCTAGGAGACCAAAAACACTATCTTTGGCCATTAAACACAAAAACTTTAATTATCAATCTTCCACTTTATTCTTTATAAGTAAAAGAATTTGTTAAATAAATGGTGATACTATAGAAGAAAACAAAAGAAACTACAACAAAAAATATAATTATATAGATTAAACAAAACAAAAACACAACAAGACAATTTTAATGCCCATACTGATCAGTTGCCCTATAATACATTATGGACAACATTAGAAAAGACAAGAGGAATATGAAAGTGTGGAAGGAAGATCAAGAGTTCTGCTTCTCCATGCTGACTTTAAGACTGTGAAAGAAATACATGAATCTTTCATTTCAATGCACCTAAGAATATACTAAAGCTAAAAGAAGTTGCTAAAATCACAGAGGAATTTTAAGTGTCAAAACTTTATTTATTGTGATGAAAATCTTTTTCAAAAGCAATTACACAATTCCCTGCCTTTTTAAAAAGAGCATCCTAGAATTTGGATGACATGTGGGCTGGCCACTATTAAGAATTGCTATTCAGTTTTGTAATATAAAAATGCCTTTGGGGACCACTAGGGTGTGTATGGCTCTTTGCCCCTACGTTAAATGGCCCCACTTTTAACCTGATGTTTATTGGTTCCTTATGTTTTAATATGGAAATATGCTAAGGAAGTAGAAATCATCCATGCTGACTGGTATTTTTCAAAGTTTACTTTTTCAAAAGGAACATGGATGTATCATTATAAATCATCTTAAACACTAAATAATTCATTCCTGATTCATGTCTATAAAAATACATCAAATATATTAAGGTTATTAGAGAAAACAAATAGGTTCCTCCTCAAGAGAATTTCTCAATCTACTGAAATAATAATGGTTATTATTAACACAGTAGCTAGTACTTACATAGTGCTTATTCTATGCCAAGGACAATTATAGGCACTATAAACATATCTCAATCCCTACAATCTCATTATACAGATGAGGAAACTAAGGCAAAGAAAGATAACTATTTTGCCCAAGGTCACACATCTTAAAAGAGATGGAGCCACTCACTGAGAAACATATCACATGTCCATCCTCATCACAAATCATTGATGACACGTCACAAAAGGAAATGAAGTTTGAATACGAAAAGTAACTTTTTTGTTGGTTTTATCCATATCAAAAGCAAAATTTTTCAGCAACCTCAACCTAAAATCCTTTGGCTTCTTAAAGAGGAACTATCATTTTTTCTGAGCATTTTCAGTCCTTATTTATGTCCATTTTGCTTAATTCCTCAAGTCTCTCCAACAGCCCCTTCCCATTCCACATCATCAGAGTCAGCAGTCTCATTCTGAGATTCTCAGTGGGTCCTCCCAACTGTCAGAGGCAATGTCTCTGTCTACTGTTTCTATTTAAACATCCCAAATTTACCCACCCAAACTTCTGTGGGGAAACCACAGACTGTATCTGCCTCTGCCAAAGGATAAAGGGAGCAAAATGTTTTCCACAGACTTAAAAGAATTCCGTTTGTCAAATCGATCTGATGATGCTGAATGGACTAAATATTTTCATCTGACTACCTTACCACCTGCTATTTAATATGAAATTGCATAATTGCCAAAATGGAAACCATTCAAATTGCCCCTCAAGGAGTTAAACTAAAAAATTTTCTTTTTTGTTTACAACAAAAAGGCAGACATATTCTAGACAGGAGTTGCAGAGAACAATGTTTCTGCAAAATTTTTTATCTCAATAAAGATATATTCTGTTCTCCTTGTTGTATAAAAATTCAAGATAAATACCCAAGGTAAAGAATTTGATACGATTATTTTTTTTTTTTTTTTTTTTTTTGGTCTTGTTATATTGCCCAGGCTGGTCATGAACTCCTTGCCTAAAGTGAACCTCTCGCATCAGCCTCCTGAGTAGCAGGGTCACAGGCACTAACCACTGTGCCTGGCTGGATTTTTTTTTTTTTGGCCACCATTGCTATACGGTAGTAAAATCCGTTTTTCCAGTTGATAAGTTTCCCCCATTTTCCCAAATTCAATTCATACTTTCTCTAAAAAGCTCTGAAATTTTATCAGCAACACAGATTCGAGTTCCCAGTTCCTAATAATCTCTATATAGAACAAGGATTTCTCACATAAAAATAAAATATTTGGCATTCAATATTAATGAACGGGAAAACAAACTGTTTCTTTTATCTAAAAACATTCTTGCTTTCGCTAAGACATAGATTATCTCAACAAGAAGAAAAATTTGTAAAGTAGGGTTTTATTTAGAATTTCGTTGTCCAAGTTGATGTCTTTTTTATATAAAGTGATCTGTCCAAGACCATATGTAGCAGAAAATTAAACTCTTAATAGTTATAGATACGATGTTGATGCATTTTACTTATCTGTCCATGCACTTAAAAACACTGGACCATTTCAAAGCCATTAGTTAATCTTAGCATATACTGATACAAACTCCATTGACAAGTTGTGCTTTCACACAAGTGTCCATGGTATTGTGTTTTATGTGAATTTCTTTTTATATCTTTGTATAATAAGTCAATTGAGTCCCAGAACTTGGCTCATGGATTCTGTGTGTTTCATTCTGGCCTCTGGTAAGTATTTCCTATGCTCTTCCATCCTGATTAGTTTGCTCAGTATTTGCATCCAGTGCTTCTATTTGTTTAGACATATGGCATCGCATACTCTTTTTTTTTATTTCTAATGATTCTTCTCTTTCTTCATTGTTTTCTGTTCCTCTTAAGAGTGTCATTTCAATCTATGGTTCATACTTTTATATATTATTATTGTTTTCTACAGTTTCTCAGAGTTACTACAGAGGATTTAGTGGGTTTGTTTCATTTTTTCTGAAACTTTCAAATATCTGGTTGGGTAAATAATGCTTAGAAGCATAAATTATTGTAATAAATAGCACTATCTATATGTCTCCTGCCAATGACAGTACACACAAATTAACAGGTATGATTTTTATGCAATCATTGAGCATTTGCATATCCAATGGTTGGAGTAGGAACTTAAAAACTATGCAACTGAACCTTTATAAAACACATACGACTACATTATTAAGAGACCATACCATAAAAAGGTAGTCATCTTTCATACTTATATTTTACAAGGGACTAATAATTTCATGTGTTAACATCTAAAGTTAAGGCTTATGATTGTGTTAAAACTCATAAATTATTCTTATCCACAAAACTAATATAAATTCAAATCATATGAATGAATTCTCTACTGTTCTTTCAAATTAAAAAAAAGTTGTTTTTTAATTTTTAACCTCAACTGTGCCACACACATTTTAGAATAGAGCTCAGAGATGCCTGAAGCTTGGGCCTTTTGAAAGATTGCTTGCAGAAAACTGGTCTTCATGCCATCCACAATCTTCCAGTAAACTCTGAAGAATATTTGGGGATTGCTATGCATCAGTTAATTCTACCTCCTGAGTGGGCAGGCATGTCAATGGGTTCCAGAACAATAACATTCTAACACGGGGAAGGTGACTGAGCAGAAATGTATAAAACCTCATTAGAATGGCTAAAGGGGCTTCTCAAGGCTTATAGATCTTTTGAGTAATCCTGGGGGATCTGAGAAACAATGCTTCTGTCTAGTATCACATATGCTTTATCTTAACCCATAGATTCCCAAATCTTTTGCTATTAAGGAAATTGAATATCTTCCAATTATATCCTATGGTATCTTTCTGTTAGCATATCACTATTCCATTTTGACCAACATAAACATTAATCCACAGATCTAAGAAGCCCAATCAATCCCAAGAAGGACACATGCCTTATTTTGGGTTCCCCCAGAAGCAGATCTTGAGAAAAGAATTTGACTGGAGATAGTTTATTTAGATAGTAAAGGGAACACTATTGAAGAAGTGGAGAAGTTAAGCCAACTACCAGAGTGGGTAGGTAACTAGAGCTCAGTCCAAGAGGATCTCTGGGAGCTGACTTCTAAATACCAGGAAATGGAAAGAGTCTCAATGTTTTGAATAAAACTTCTAACCCAGAACTCTACACAGAGCAAAAATATCTTTTAAGGATGAAGATACAATAAAAACATTATTAGGCTGGGCAAGGTAGCACATACCTGCAATCCCAGCTATTTGGGAGGCTGAGGAGAGAGGACTGCTTGAGCACAGGAGTTCTTAATCAACCTGAGCAACATAGCAAGATCTCATCTTAATTTAAAAAAAAATTATCAGGCAGATTAAAAAGTAAAAGAGTGAACCAGCAAACTAGAAAAGAAAATTCTGAGGCATCTCCTTCAGGTAGAAGGAAAATTAACCCAGGGGGAAGGTGAAAGGTAGAAGAAATAAGAAAGAACAAAGGAAAATGCAATTATGTATTTAAATGAAGAAAAACTCACAATAGCAAAAGCATGTAACCTAGAAAGGAGTTAAACTTTTATAAACTCCTTGTATTGTCTAAGAGAAGAGGAAAGGAAGTTTTAGACTTTTAGAAATTAAATATGTATGTTATTTCTAGGATAAACATTAAAGAATAGACACAGAATAGCTGCAGCTGAAAGAAAGAAGGAAGTAAGAGGCAGATTTAAATACAAATATGTCACTAGTCACATTAAATGTAAACAGACTACATGATCTAGTTTAAAAAAAAGATTATCAGATTGGATTTTTAAAATCCACACATAAAGTGTTTATCAGAGTAGCAACTAAAACTTTTAACGATAATGAAAAGCTGAATATAGAAACTGTTTATCATACAAACATTAAGAAAAATAAAGCCGGTGTAGCTATTTCTATTAAACAAAACAGGAGTACATCAAAAATCATTATTAGAGGCCGGGCGCGGTGGCTCACGCCTGTAATCCTAGCACTCTGGAAGGCCAAGGTGGGCGGATTGTTTGAGCTCAGGAGTTCAAGACCAGCCTGAGCAAGAGCGAGACCCTGTCTCTACTAAAATTAGAAAGAAATTAATTGGACAACTAAAAATATATAGAAAAAATTAGCCCGGCATGGTGGGTGCATGCCTGTAGTCCCAGCTACTCGGGAGGCTGAGGCAGGAGGATCGCTTGAGCCCAGGAGTTTGAGGTTGCCTAGGATGACGCCACGGCACTCTAGCCCAGGCAACACAGTGAGACTCTGTCTCAAAAAAAAAAAAAATCATTATTAGAGAAAGAGGGTCACTTCATAATTATAAAATTCAATTCACCAGAAAAATATAATAATTTTAAATTTGTATGCACCAAATAATAAAATGTTAAACTACATAAAGCAAAAATTGACAAAACTCCAAGAAAAACCAGAACAGTTCTACAATCAAAACAAATGGGATGCAATTAAAATATTTACATCTGTAAGTGTGTATATTTCTTAAAAGGCTTAAAAATTAATGAACTCTAACTTTACATCACATACAAAATTAACTAAAAATGGATCAAAGACCTAAATATAAGAGCTAAAACTATAAAACTCTTAGCAAAAAACATAGGACAAAATCTTCATCATATTGGAGGTGGAAATTATTTCTTGGATATGAATCAAAAATACAGGTAACAAAAGAAAAAAACGATAAAATGGACTTCAAAAAATTTTAAAATTATTTAAGAGTATCAAAGGATACTATTAAGATAGTGAAAAGATAACTCACAGAATGGGAGAAAAATATTTATAAACCATATATCTGATAAGGAATTAATATTCAGAATATGCAAAGAACTCCTAAAACTCAGTAACAAAAAAAAGACTGATTAAAAAATGGGCAAAGGACTTAAATAGACATTACTCTAAGAAGATATACAAATGGTCAATAAGTACATGAAAAAATGTTCAACTAATCATTAAGGAGATGCAAATGAAAACTACGATGAGATACCACCCCACACCCATTAGGATGGCTCTCACCCAAGAACAAACAAACACAAAATAACAAGTGTTGGTTGAGTGGTGCAGTTATAAAAAAACTGGAACCCTTATTGGTGGGAATGTAAAATGGTGCAGCCACTGTGAAAACAGCATGGCAGTTCCACAAAAAATTAAAAATAGAATTATAATATGATCTAGCAATTCCACTTCTGGGTATATACCCAAAAGAACTGAAAGAAAGGACCAGAATATGTACTCCCATATTCACTGCCGCTTTATTCACAGTATCGAAATGGTAGAAATCCAAATATCCAACAATGGATGAAAGTATATACAAAATATGGTATATACATACAATGGAATAATATTTAGCCTTTAAAACGAACGAAATCCTGACATGCTACAACATGGATGAACCTTAAAGACATTATGCTAAATGAAATAAACCAGACACAAAAGAACGAATATTGTATGATTCCACTTATATGAGGTATACAGAATAGTCAAATTCATAGAAACAAAAAGTAGAATTGTGGTTATCAGGGGCTAGAGGAGGATGAAATAGCTTTGATTTAATGATGGTTATTGGCAGCTGGAGGAAGGTGAAATGGAGAGGAGTTATTTAATGGGTATAGTGTCTCATTTGGGGAAGATGAAAAAGTTCTGGAGACAGATGGTGGTAATGGTAACACAACAATCTGAGTGTGCTTAATGCCAATGCATTGTATACTTAAAAATTGTTAAAATGGTAAATTTTATGTTATGTATATTTTACTATAATAATAAAATCCAAAAAAAAAAATTAGGGGAAAAAATGAAGTTAGGGGGAAAAAAAGAGAAGAATCAAAAAAATAGTAAAAGGAAAAAGTACTAGATTACTCCTCCAAAGAAACCATCCAAAAAAAGTTTGAAATCCTGTTATGAACCTTTATGAACAACATCATTTCCTAAATATTAAGGATCTTATGGAAGGAACATGTTCCAAATAAGACATTTGTCAATACTACTGAAGTACATTATAGGGCAAAATATAACTGAAAGATTTAAGTGACTTTTTCAGACCTTAATTGTCATACCAGTCAAAATCATCTATAAAACTACCGATATAATGGAAAATAACAAGTGTTGGCATGTTGTGCAGCAATCAGAACCCTTATACATTGCTTGTGAGAATATAAAATATTATAGCCACTGTGGAAAACAGTTTGGTGGTTTCTCAAAAATTACCATATGACCCAGCAATTCTACTCCTAGGTATATATCCAAGAAAACTGAAAACGAGTGTTCCAACTAAAACTTGTACACAAATGTTCACAGCAGCATTATTCATAATAGCCAAAAAGTGGGAACAACCCAAATGTTCATCAACTGTTGAATGGATAAGCAAATGTAGTATATTCACACGATGGAATATTATACAGGCATAAAAAGGACTGGACACATGCTACAATATGGATGAACCTTAAAAACATTATGCTACATGAAAGAAGCCATAAAAATCAGCACATATTGTATGAGTCCATTTACATAAAATGTCCAAAATAGAAAAATCCAGAGACAGAAGATTAGTGGTTGTGAGTGAGTTTGGTGAGGGCTAAAGAGTATGGGGAGTGACTGCTTAATGGGCATGAAGTTTCTTTTTAGGATGATGAAAATGTTCTAGAATTAGATAGTGATAATGATTGCATAACAATGTCAATGCATTAAATGCCACTGAATTGTACATGTTAAAATACATAAAATGGTAAATTTTGTTATGTGAATTTAACTTCAGTTTTAAAACCTAGTCATATAAAATTCTGCCATTAAAATCAACTCGATATTATATCACATTATTACTACAAAAGAATGAATCATCTATTTATTGAACCCAGAGGCATCAAAGTGATACTGACTAATAATAATGTTGCACATTACCACTCATGTTTTATGGTTCCACCCAAGATAGAACATACCAGAGAGCAGGTTATAAACTTTCAGCAGGTTCCTTTTGACCTTGTGGTGGCCATCAGCAACAATATTAACAAACAAAACAGGTGGTAGAAAAAGACATAGGAGATAGTTATAAACCATACCACAAAAAGCTTGAAAGAGAACAAAGAAAGCATGTTCCAATTCATCGATACATCACAAGTGATAACTATGTCAGTCAGCAACTTCTAATACTAGATCATTTCACTGGAGTTATGAACATCCCCTACAGCTTATTCACATTCTTCAACAACGTCTTTATCTCTGTTTTTGTCACTGTGTGGAGCACATTTCCAGTCTATCACGTCTTCATCTTCTGTAGCTCAAGAGGAAATCTGTCCCTAGCACTATGATTGGTTGATGCTTCACATTAACTTTGTATTACACAGAAAAAAGCAAGTCTTAAAATTATGGAATCAAACTTTGCACACACTAAGGGTTATTTTAAAAGCTGACTAGTACCTTCGATACTTGTTTTTTGAGATTTTTAGCCACGCACCTGGCTTTCCACAGAATGGCATTTCCATAAAGAATAATGGACTTCCTCTTTGTATCCTCAGGGTACAAACTTATTACCTGCTCAACTTCCACAATCTCTCATTCACCCGATGAACAATTTCCACACTGGCTGGAATACTTACTGAAACAGATACATCAATTCAATAACTACCACGGCCTCATTTGCATTACAGTTCACAATTACAATTTAATTAAACATTCTAGTTTTTAATGTATCCAAAACCTTACTTTTCATACCAAGAACTAACACTTTCTTAAATCTGTCTTAATCTTTTCTCATTTTCTCTTTTCTTTAATCAGCAGTACTAGCAGTTGGATTTCTTTACAAAACCATTTATAAAAATTTGATTACTCTATAAGACCTAGAGTTTATGCTCTGATGATGCCCTAAGAGACAGACTCTGAGGGGGTAAGTTAGGCTTAACCACCAGGTCAATGCCTCATGCCCACATCCTGCTTCCTAATACCTACTATTCAAATATGAGCCTAAACAAAACTAAAAATTGCCACATGTCATACATTTTTGAGATTAATTACAGTCATCACTGCACATGTGCAGGACATAAGCAAGATGATGAAATAGGAGGTTCCAGCCTTTATACCCCCACAGAAACACCAATTTTGGAAACTACCCATAAATAAGATTACCTTTGTGGGAACCTCAGAGTCCACCTGAAAGGATCCATCACCCCAATGGAACAAAAACTCTGAAAGTATATAATTAAAGAGACTAAGAACAACAGTTTCACTCTGCCCATGTCACCACTCCCCCAGTGCAGCACAGCTCAGGGCTGCAAGGACATCTTGGCTGTGATTTCTCACAGGAGAACGTGAGAGTGAACTGAAAGCTTGGCTTTCCAAGCCTTGGGGAATGGTGCACAGGAGGCATACTCCTGTCTTGACTCACACAGAACACTGAGACTTTTCAGCATGGCCCCCAATCATTTGAGAGCAGCTATGAGCAGAGAGAAGTAGCAGGGGCTCACAGCAACTGGCACATGGATCTCAACAGCTGGCCATGGATCCTGCCAAGCAGCTCATGGATCCCACCAAAAGGCCCACCCATGAACCCCAACAGACAACACACTTGAGTACAGCCCCAATCAGCCAACGCATGCCCCCATCACCAGTGCCCATGTGTCCCAGGGTACAGAGTGCACATGAGTCTCTGAAGACAGAACACAGATCTCAGCAGCAAGTGCAAATCTCAGCGGCTGGCTTGGCTCTGCTGAATTGAGAGAAGGCATACAACCTTGAACACTGCTGGGCACTACCCTAGGCAAAATAAATGGGAGACTCTCGGCATTAGGCCTGGCTTTGCAGGATCAAGGAAAGCACACAATACTAAAGACATTAAGATACTAAGATATCCCACAAAGAGTGAAGAAGAAATATGAAATGGGCAATATGCACAGGAAAAATCTAAGAGCCCTCAGAATCTCAAGCCAACTGACTGGTAAAGGTTTTTCTGTCGAGAAGCCAGTCAATAAAGACCAGAGGAGATAAGTACTTCTTCAAACTTGAAGACAACAATGCAAGATTTCATGTTACACAAAGAATCAAGGAAACACGACACTGCCAAAAGAAAAAAAAATAAAGCTCCAGTGACTGATTCCAAAGAAATGGAGATTTACAAAGTACCTGACAAAGAATCCAAAATAATCATCTTAAAGAAGCTCAGCAAAGTACAAAATCAGGAAACAAATATTTGAACAAAATGAGAAGTTCATCACAGAAACAGAAACCATAAAAAAAAGAACCAAACAGAACTTCTGAAGCTGAAGAATACAATGTCTGAACTGAAAAATTCAATATAGAGCTTCAACAGTAGACTTGATCCACAAAGAATTGGTGAACTTGAAGATGATCATTTAAAATTATACAGTCATAGGAACAAAAAGAAAAAAGAATTTAAAAAAAGCGTGAAGAAATCCTATCGGACTTATGGGATACCATCAACTGAACCAGTATACACACATGGAAATCCCAAAGGAGTAGAGAATGAGAATGGATCAGAAAGTTTATTTGGGGCCAGGTGCAGTGACTCACACCTGTAATCCTAGCACTCTGGGAGGCCAAGGTGGGGGGATCATTTGAGCTCAGGAGTTCGAGACCAGCCTGAGCAGCAAGCGAGACCCTATCTCTACTAAAAATAATAGCTGGGCGTGGTGGCATGTGCCTGTAGTCCCAGCTACTCGGGAGGCTGAGGCAAGAGGATCCTTTGAGCCCAGGAGTCTGAGGTTGCAGTCAGCTATGATGACTCCACTGCACCAAGGTGAGAGAGCGAGATTCTGTCTCAAAAAAAAAGTTTACTTAAAGAAATAAGGAAAACACTTTCCAAATTTAAGTAGGGAAATGAACATCTAGATACATGAAGGCCAAGAGCCTCAGATAGTTTGAATACAACAAGATCTTCACCAAGACACATTATAATCAAGGTGTTAAAAGTCAAAGACAAAGAGAACTCTGATGTAGCAAGTGAAAAGTGACTGGCCAGATACAAGGAAACTCCCATGAGACCCCCATATTTTCCTCAGCAGAAACTGTGCAGACCAGGAGAGTGGGATGATATATTCCAAGTGTTAAAAGAAAAAAGAAAAGTTCTGTCAATCAGGGATACTATACCCAGCAAAGCTGTCTTTCAAAACTGAGGAGAGATAAAGATTCACAGACAAAAACTGAGGGAGTTCATCCTCACATGATGTGTCTGACAAGGAATCCTGACAGGAATTCACAAGGTGAAAGGAAAGAATGCTAACTAGCCATGTGAATACATATGAAAGTATAAAACTCACTGGGATAGAGGTAAGATGTAGTCAAATTCAGAATATTTTAATTCTGTAATGGTGAAGCATAAATCACTTTTAACTCTAGTATAAAGTTAGAAGACAAAGGTATTAAAAATAAGTATAGCTACAATAATTTATTAATGGATATACAACATAAGATGTAAATTGTGATATCAATTCTTAATTATTAAAATGATTAATATTAATATTTACTTTATATTTATATGTATAAATATATAAAGTAAATATAAACAGAACAGTACATAAAATGGGGGAGTAAAAATGTAGAGATTTGTGTACAATCAATGTTAAGTTGTTATCAGCTTAAAATAGACTATCATAACTACAAGATGTTTTATGTAAGCCTCATAGGAATCAAAAAGAAAAAACCTGCAGTAGATACACAAAAGAAAAAGAGGAAGGAATCAAAGCATACTACAACAAGAAAAATCATCAAATAGCAAAGGAAGATAGCAAGAGAGGAAGAAAGGAACTACAAACAGAAAGCAATTGACAAAATGGCAATGTAAGTCCTTATTCAGCAGTAATTACTTTAAATGTAAATGAATTAAATTCTCCAATCAAAAAACAAAAAGTAGAGTCTTGAGCTCTAGCTGGCAGTGAGGCATATGTGCTCCGGGATCTTTTGTACCCATGGCCGCCGTTGACATCGCTTAGTTCCTCTAGGTTTGTCTCTGCCACTTGCCCGATACATACTCCGCTGTATAAGCCGCCATCATGGTGAAGATCGCAAAGGCAGGTAAAAATCAAGGTGACCCCAAGAAAATGGCTCCTCCCCCAAAGGAGGTAGAAGAAGATAGTGAAGATGAGGAAATGTCAGAAGATGAAGATGATGACAGCAGTGAAGAAGAGGTTATCATCCCTCAGAAGAAAGGCAAGAAGGCTACTGTAACCTCAGCAAAGAAGGTGGTGGTTTCTCCAACAAAAAAGGTTGCAGTCGCCACACCTGCAATGAAAGCAGCTGTCACCCCAGGCAAAAAGGCAGGAGCCACACAGGCCAAGAAGACGGTTACACCAGCCAAAGCAGTTGTGACACCTGGCAAAAAGGGAGCCACACCAGGCAAAGCACTGGTAGCAACCACTGGTAAGAAGGGAACTGCCGCCCCAGCCAAGGGAGCAAAGAGTGGCAAAAATGCCAAGGAAGACAGTGATGAAGAGGAGGATGATAGTGAGAAGGATGATGAGGATGAGGAGTATGATGATGATGAAGATGAGGAGGAGGATGAATTTGAACCAGCAGTAATTAAAGCAGCAACTGCTGCCCCTGCCTCAGAGGACGAGGATGATGAGGATGACAAAGAGGATGAGGATGAGGATGATGAAGAAGATGACTCTGAAGAAGAAGCTATGGAGACCACACCAGCCAAAGGAAAGAAAACTGCAAAAGCTGTTCCTGTGAAAGCTAAGAGCATGGCCGAAGATGAAGATGAAGAGGAGGAAGATGAGGATGACGACGATGAGGAAGATGATGAAGAGGAGGAGAAGGAGGATGAAGAGGAGGAGGAGGAGGAACAGGCTGTCAAAGTAGTGTCTGGAAAACGAAAGAAGGAAATGACCAAACAGAAAGCAGCTCCTGAAGCCAATAAACAGAAAGTGGAAGCCACAGAACCAACTACGTCTTTCAATCTCTTTATTGGAAACCTGAACTCTAACAAATCTGCTCCTGAATTAAAAACTGGTATCAGTGATGTTTTTGCTAAAAATGATCTTGTTGTCGTGGATGTCAGAATTGGTATGACTAGAAAATTTGGCTGTGTGGATTTTGAATCTGCTGAAGACCTGGAAAAGGCCTAGAGCTCACTGGTTTGAAAGTCTTTAGCAATGAAATTAAACTAGAGAAACCAAAAGGGAAAGACAGTAAGAAAGATCGAGATGCCAGAACACTTTTAGCCAAAAATCTTTCTTATAAAGTCACTCAGGATGAATTGAAAGAAGTGTTTGAAGATGCTATGGAGATCAGATTAGTCAGCAAGGACGGGAAGAGTAAAGGGATTGCTTATATTGAATTTAAGACAGAAGCTGATGCAGAGAAAACCTTTGAAGAAAAGCAGGGAACAGAGATCGATGGGCGATCCATTTCCCTCTACTACACTGGAGAGAAAGGTCAAAGTCAAGACTGTAGAGGTGGAAAGAATAGCACCTGGAGTGGTGAGTCAAAAACTCTGGTTTTAAGCAACCTCTACTACAGTGCAACAGAAGAAACTCTTCAGGAAGTATTTGAGAAGACAACTTTGATCAAAGTGCCCCAGAACCAAAATGGCAAATCTAAAGGGTATGCATTTATAGAATTTGCTTCATTTGAAGATGCTAAAGAAGCTTTAAATTCCTGTAATAAAAGGGAAATTGAGGGCAGAGCAATCAGGCTGGAGTTGCAAGCACCCCGGGGATCACCTAACGCCAAAGTCAGCCATCCAAAACTCTGTTTGTCAAAGGTCTGTCTGAGGATACCACCGAAGAGACATTGAAGGAGTCGTTCGATGGCTCTATTCGTGCAACGATAGTCACTGATAGGGAAACAGGATCCTCCAAAGGGTTTGGTTTTGTGGACTTCAACAGTGAGCAAGATGCCAAAGCGGCAAAGGAGGCCAAGGAAGATGGTGAAATTGATGGAAACAAAGTTACCCTGGACTGGGCCAAGCCGAAGGGTGAAGGTGGCTTTGGGGGTCGTGGTGGAGGCAAAGGGAGGCTTTGGAGGCCGAGGAGGCTTCCGAGGTGGAAGAGGAGGAGGGGGAGGAGGAGACCACAAGCCACAAGGAAAGAAGACGAAGTTTGAATAGCTTCTTCTGTCCCTATGTCTTTCCCTCTTCCATTTGAAAGAAAGGACTCTGGGGTTTTTACTCTGTTACGTGATCAATGACAGCGCCTTCTGAGGACATTCCAAGACAGTATACAGTCCTGTGGTCTACTTGGAAATCCATACAGATAACATTTCAAGAGCGATACCCTGTTGGTTTTGACTGGATATTCATATAAACATTTTAAAGAGATGAGTGATAGAGCTAACCCTTATCTGTAAGTTTTGAATTTATATTGTTTGATCCCATGTACAAAACCATTTTTTCCTACAAACAGTTTGTTTTGGTTTTTTGTTTTTGTTTTTTGTTTTTTTTTGCGTTGGGGATTATAAAGGAAGGCAGAATGTTTTATCATGGTTTTTGCTTCAGCTTTAGGACAGATTAAAACTCAATTCTGTTGCCAGACTTGTTACTTCCTAAAAAAACAAACAAACAAAAAAAACCAAAAAGTAACTGACTGGATATAAAAACAAGATCCAACTATATGTTATCTACAGAAGACTCATTTTAACTTTAAGAACACAAATAAGCTGAAAGTGAAAGAATGGAAAAGGCATACCATACAAATGGTAACCAAAAGAGAATAGGGATGGTATATTTATATCAGATAAAATAGACTTTAAGTCAAAAATCATCAAGAGACAAAAGAGGTCCGTATATAATGATAAAGGGGTCGATTCATCAAGAGGATATAATACTTGTAAAAATATACATACCAACATTGGAGCAGATAAATACATAAAGTATAATAAATATTAACAGAACTGAAAGGATAAACAGACAACATGACAACAGTAGGGGACTTCAATACCTTACTTTCAACACTGGATGAATCATTTAGACAGAAAATCAATAAGAAAACAGCAGGCTTGCACACATATACAAAACATTCCATCCAAGAGCAACAAAATACACATTCTTCTCAAGTGCACACGGAGTATTCACCATGAGAGATCATATGTTAGGCCACAAAACAAATCTTTACAAATTTAAGGAGGCTGAAATCACATCAAGTATTTCTTTTGGCCACACAAACATGAAACCAGAAATCAATCAGAGGAAGAAAATTGGAAAATTCACAAATGTGGAAAATAACACATTCCATAAAAACTAATGGCACAAAAAAGAAATCAAAAGGAAAACGAAAAAATATCTTGAGAAAAAAATGGAAATATTATATTCCAAAACTTATAGGATATAGCAAAAGCAGTTATAAAAGGAAGTTTTATAGCAATAAATTCTTACATTAAGAAAAACAAAAAATCTCAAGTCTTTACACCTCAGGGAACTAGAAAAACACTAAGAAACAAAGCAAAATGAAGGAAATAATAAAGATGAGAGCAAAAATAAATGAAATAGAGATTAGAAAAGGCCAAGAAAAAACTGAGTTGGTTTTTTGAAAAGATAAACAAATTTGACTAACCTTTAGCTAGACTAATAAAAACAGAAGAGACAAATAAAATTATAAATGAAACAGGACATTACAACTAATACCACAGAAATATAAAGGATCATAAGAGATTACTATTGGCAATTATGTGCCAATGAATTAGATAACCTAGAAGAAATGGATAAATTCCTAGAAACATATAACCTACAAGATTGAATCATGAAGAAACAGAAAACCTGAACAGACCAATTACAAGTAAGGAGATTGAAACAGTAATCAAAAACTTTCCCACAAAGAAAATCCCAGGACTAGATGGCTTCACTGGAGAACTCTACCAAACATTTAAAGAAGAATTAACACCAGTGAGCTGGGCACAGTGGTGCACACATATAGTCTCAGCTATTTGAGAGGCTGAGGTGGAAGGATCTCTTTAGCCCAGGACTTCAAAACAAGCCTGGGCAACAAGCAAGACCCCATCTCTTTAAAAAATAAATGAATAATAAAAAATTTAAGGATTTAAGATGGTGGAAGAGAAAAACCGTCAGCCAGAGCGTCTCTGCAAAAAAGACAGATTTTAGAAGAAAGTGAAAAAAAAATAAACTAGCAGACAAACATAGATTGGACGAGGGGTGGAAGGAAGGGTGCCTGAAACTACAGGAGACCCCATGGGAAGAAGTTGTGGTTGAGAACTGGAAGGAGAAAGGCTTCCGAGAGGCTTGGAGACCAGTGACAAGGGTAGGTGGAGCAGTGAACTTTCCCCTCCCTTACATGTTGGACTGCTGGTGGGCTCCTGAGCGGTTGGAGAGACCTGCCAACACCAGCCCAGAGACGGCTGCTGGCAGTGAGCAGTGAGCCTCTTGCTGACAGGGCACCAGGCTCCCAGCTCCCTCGGGGTACCTCCCTGCGCACAGACCCAAGCCGATCAGTAGGTACCATATTGCTTCATTCTCTCCTTCCCCTTCCCTACCCGTAGGTGCCCAGAGAGACAATGTAGCCATGACACGGAGGCATCTCCAAGGAACGGGACCTTTCCTTTTGGGGCCCTACGGCAGACTGAGGGGTACTCAGACTATGAGTTCCTTACCCGCCAGCCCTCCCAGGTGCTGCTAGCCTGGTGACTCCAGGAGAAGGGGGCAAATCCTGAGGTGGAGTGACATCAATCCAGCTTGGGCACTCCGTGGGTGACTTGAGACCAGCACCCCTCCTCCTGGCAGGGTCAGGGATTGATCTCCAGGGCCCAGGGGACAGGTTTGCAGACCAGACCCCGTACACCCAGGTCTCGATCGCATTGTCCTGGGGCACAGAAGGGATACTTGTGAATGAGCCTACTGAGGTGTGTGTGCCTTCAGGGGCAGATCAGCATGCTTGAGGGGCAACCCTCCTCCCATGGGAAGGCTGTGTACCCAGCCCAGGCTGCGATCCTGGGTAGGGAACCTCCCGGCCCACATCACAGCCAGGGGAGATCCACTGGCTTGAGGTCCTACCTGCTAGAAGAGCCCCAGGAGAAACCGTGGAGTAGTGGAGGGTGGAAAGGAGCAAGGCCTGCTCCAGACTGGAGGTCTCAGACAACCCCGCTCCCACACGCAGACTTTTCGGCTGAGTTAGGCCATTGCAGCCCCTCCTTGGCAGCTTTGCCCAGAAGCAGAGAACAGACCTTTGCCCCTGCTAACACCATTTGTGGAACTTGAGGGCAGGCTTACCCAGCCCAGCTCTGCCGAGACTCACTCCTGGACCTGCCCCCACTGAGGTGGAGAATAAGGACACACCTGGAAGTCCCAGGGCCCCACCTACCACCGGAGGCACTAGAGTGCCTCTCCAGAGGAACAAGAGCTGGTTACAGGCTTATCTTGGTTACAGCTTATCGTGGATAAGCTATTTGAAGATATAATAGAGGAAAATTTCCCAGGCCTTCCGAAAAATCTAGATATACAGGTATAAGAAGCTCAAAGGACCCCTGGGAGATTCAATGCAAACAGGAAGCCACCAAGACATGCAGTCATCAGACTGACCAAAATATCCACTAAAGAGGCCCTTCTATGGGCCGTAAGGCAAAAGAAACAAGTAACATACAAAGGAAAACACATCTGAATAATACCAGACTTCTCAACTGAAACCTTACAAGGAAGAAGAGACTGGGGCCCCATTCTCACTCTCCTGAAACAGAATAATGCCCAGCCTAGACTCCTGTAAACTGCAAAACTAAGTTTTGCATATGAAGGAGAAATAAACACATTCTCAGATAAGCAAAGACTGAGGGAATTCACCAAGACAAGATCAGCCCTACAAGAAGTACTTAAAACAGAGCTACACATGGATCACCATAAGAAACACTCACAAATGTAAAACCACTCAAAAGCTAAAGATCGAACGCCAGATACCATGATGGCTCAAGAGAGAAAACAAAACAACAAAGTTCAACCCAATAGGATGAACAGAGATTTGCCCCACGTTTCAGTTCTCTAAATAAATCTGAATGGCTTGAACTCACCACTCAAGAGACATAGGCTGGCTGAATGGATAAAAAAATACAAGCCAAGTATCTGCTGTCTTCAGGAAACACATCTAACCTGCAAGGATGCATTTAGACTCAAAGTAAAAGGGTGGAAATCAATACTTCAAGCAAATGGAAGCCAAAAGAAGGCTGGTGTGGTGGTTCTGATTTCAGATAATTTAGTTTT
>NW_012139080.1:7829474-7831888 GCF_000956105.1 Propithecus coquereli | reverse complement strand
CTTAAACAGAACTCTAGAACAAATGGGCCTGACGGGCATTTACAGGACATTCTACCCAAAAACCACTGAATATACATTCTTCTCATCAGCTCATGGGACATTCTCTAAGATTGACCATATCCTAGGATACAAAGCATGTCTCAAAAAATTTTAAAAAACAGAAATCATACCATGTGTCTTCTCAGACCACAGTGGAATAAAAGTAGAAATCAACCCTAACAGAAACTCTCATTTCTACACAAAGTCGTGGAAACTAAACAACCTTCTGCTGAACAATTACTTCATAAATGAGGAAATCAAGATGGAAATCAAAAGATTCTTTGAACTAAATGACAAAGGAGACACAAGTTACCAAAATCTGTGGGACACAGTTAAAGCAGTCCTGAGACAAAAGTTTATCTCCATAAATGCCTATATCCAAAAGACAGAAAGAGATCACAAATAGACAACCTAATGAATTGACTGAAAGAGCTGGAAAAAGAAGAACAAACTGACCCCAAATCCAGCAGAAGAAGTGAAATTAATAAGATCAAATCAGAACTAAATGAAATTGACAACAAGAAAACTATACGGAAGATTAATAAAACAAAAAGTTGGTTCTTTGAAAAAATAAACAAAATTTACACGCCTTTGGCTAGACCAACAAAAAGCAGAAAAGAAAAATCTCTAATAAGCTCCATCAGGAACAAAAAAGGAGAAATAACAACTGATGCCATGGAGATACAAGATATAATCTATGTATACTACAAAAACCTTTATGCACACAAACTGGAAAATGTGGAGGAAATAGACACATTTTTAGAAACGCACAGCCTCCCTAGGCTCAACAAGGAAGAAACAGAATTCCTGAACAGACCAATATCAAATACTGAAATTGAAACAGCAATAAAAAACCTTCCTAAAAAGAAAAGTCCCGGACCAGATGGTTTCACACCCGAATTTTACCGCATCTACAAAGAAGAACTGGTGTCTATCCTGCAGAAATTATTCCACAACATCGAGAGGATGGAATCCTCCCCAACACATTTTATGAAGCCAACATAACCCTGACACCAAAACCAGCAAAGGACGCAACAAAAAAAGAAAACTACAGACCAATATCCCTTATGAATATAGATGCAAAAATTCTCAACAAAATCCTAGCAAACCGAATCCAGTGCTTACCAAGAAAATAATCCATCACGACCAAGTGGGCTTCATCCCAGAGATGTAGGGATGGTTCAACATACAAAAACCTATAAATGTAATTCACCATATAAATAGAAGCAAAAACAAAGACCATATATGATCCTCTTAATAGACGCAGAAAAAGCATTTGAGAAAATTCAACACCTTTTTATGATAAGAACACTTAACAAAATAGGCACAGACGGGGCTTACCTAAAAATGATACAAGCCATATATGACAAACCCACAGCCAACATCATACTGAATGGGGAAAAATTGAAAGCATTCCCACTCAGAACTGGAACCAGACAACGTTGCCCACTATCTCCACTTCTATTCAACATAGTGCTGAAAGTCCTTGCTACATCAATTAGACAAGAGAGTGGAATTAAAGGCGTCCAAATGAGGGCAGAAGAGATGAAACTCTCACTCTTTGCTGATGATATGATATTATATCTAGAAAACTCCAAAGATTCAGCCAAGAGACTCCTGGAACTGATAAATGAATTCAGTAAAGTCTCAGGATACAAAATCAATGCACACAAATCAGAGGCATTCATATACGCCAATAACAGTCAAACTGAGCACCAAATCAAAGACTCAATACCCTTCACGATAGCAACAAAGAAAATAAAGTACCTAGGAATATATTTAACTAAGGAGGTAAAAGACCTCTACAGGGAGAACTACGAAACACCGAGGAAGGAAATAGCAGAGGACGTCAACAGGTGGAAAACCATACCATACTCATGGGTCGGCAGAATGAACACTGTTAAATTGTCTACACTATCCAAAGTGATCTACAGATTCAATGCAATCCCTATTAAAATACCAACATCATTTTTCACAGACATAGAAAAAGTAATTCTATGCTACATATGGAAACAGAGAAGACCCCGTATAGCAAAAGCAATCTTAAGTAAAAAGAACAAATTGAGAGGCATCAATTTACCAGGCTTCAAGCTATACTACAAGGTTATAGTAACTAAAACAGCATGGTACTGGCACAAAACAGAGACATAGACCAATGGAACAGAACTGAGAACCCAGACATAAAACCATCCTCATTTAGCCATCTAATCTTTGACAAAACAGACAAAAACATACACTGGGGGCCGGGCACGGTGGCTCACGCCTATAACCCTAGCTCTCTGGGAGGCTGAGGCGGGCGGATTGTTTGAGCTCAGGAGTTCGAAACCAGCCTGAGCAAGAGCGAGACTCCGTCTCTACTAAAAATAGAAAGAAAT
>NW_012139080.1:7784023-7828514 GCF_000956105.1 Propithecus coquereli | reverse complement strand
GCACTCGAATGTTTATAGCAGCACAATTCACAATTGCAAAGATGTGGAAACAACCCAAGTGTCCATCAATACATGAGTGGATTAATAAAATGTGGTATACGTATACCATGGAGTACTATTCACCTATAAGAAACAATGGTGATATAGCACCTCTTGTATTTTCCTGGATAGAGCTGGAACCCATTCTACTAAGTGAAGTATCCCAAGAATGGAAAAATAGCACTACGTGTACTCACCAGCAAATTGGTTTCACTGATCAACACCTAAGTGTACATACAGAATAACATTTATCGGGCGTCGGGCAGATCGGAGCGGGGAGGATGGGATGGGTATATATATACGTAATGAGTGCAAAGCGCACCATCTGGGGGATGGACACGCTTGAAGCTCTGATTGGCGGCGGGGGGCGGGCAAGGGCAATATAACCTAAACATTTGTACCCCCATAATATGCAGAAATAAAAAAAAATTTAAAACAAGAATTAACACCAATTCTTCTCAAGCTATTCTAAAAAATTCAAAAAGGAGGGAACGTTTCCAAACCCATTCTACAAGACCAGCATTACCCTAACACCAAAGCCAGAAAAGGACACTAAAGAAAAGAAAATTACAAGACAATATCCCTGATGATCTCAGATGCAAAAAATCTTCAGCAACATACTCACAAACAGAATTCAATGGCACATAAGAAGGATCATATACCATGATCAAATGGGACTTTTACCTGGGTTGCAAGGGTGATTCAATATACTCAACAGTAATAGAATGAAAGACAAAAATCATATGATCATCTCAACAGATGCAGAAAAATCCTTGAAAAATTCAACATCCTTTCATGATAAAAAAAATCTCTCAACAAATTAGATATAGAAGGAATGTACCTCAACACAGTAAAGGCTGCGTATGACAGACCCACAGCTAATATCGCACCGAACAAGGAAAAGTTGAAAGTTTTTTCTCTAAAATCGGGAACAAGACTAGATTGCTCACTCTTGCCACTCCTATTCAGCATAGTACTGGTAAGTCCTAGCCAGAGCAATTAGGCAAGAGAAAGAAATAAAGGGCATCCAAAGTGGAAAGAAGGAAGTCAAACTGTCCATGTTTGCTGATGACATGAGCTTTTACACAGAAAAGCCTACAGATTCCACCAAAAAAATGTGTTAGAACTAGTGAACAAATTCAGTAAAGTTGCAAGATACAGAAATCAACACACAAAAATCAGTAATGTTTCTACACACCAAATATTAATAAGCAAACATTCTGAAAAATAAATCGAGAGCATTCCCATTTAAAACAGCTACCAAAAAAGAAAGTACCTTGCAATAAATTTAACCAAGGAGATCAAAGATCTCTGCAATGAAAATTATAAAACATTGATGAAAGAAATTGAAGATGATGCAAATAATGGAAAGCTATCCCATGTTCATGGATTGGCAGAATATTTTTTAAATGTCCATATTACCCAAATCAATCTACAAATTCAATACAATTCCCATCAAAATACCAAATGAAAGTCTTCACAGAAATGAGAAAACAATTCTTAAATTTGGAACCACAAAAGACCACGAATAGCTACAGCAATGTTGAACAAAAAGAACAAAGCTGGAGGCATAAAACTAGCTGACTTCCGAATATACTACAATACAATAGTAAGCAAAACAGCATAGTACTAACATAGAAACACATATAGATTAACAGAAGAGAATAGAGAACCCAGAAATAAATCCACACATTTACAGCCAAATGAATTTTGATAAATTCACCAAGGACACACATCAAGAAAAGGACAGTCTCTTCAGTAAATGGTGCTGAGAAAACTGGATATCCACAAGCAGAAGAATGAAACTAGACCTTATTTCTCACCACTTACAAAAATCAATTCAAAATGGATTAAAGACTTAAATGTAAAACCTGAAACTATGAAAACATGCTAGAAGAAAACATAGGGGAAATGCTTGATGACATTGGTCAGGCAAGGATTTTTTTTAGATAAGACCTCAAAAACACAGGCATCAAAAGCAAAAATAGACAAATGGGATTATATTAAACTAAAAAGCATCAGTGCAGCAAAGGAAACAATCAACAGAGTGAAGAGACAATCTACGGAATGGGAGAAAATATCTGCAAACTATGCATCTGGGAAGGCGTTAATATCCATAATATATAAGCAACTCAACTCAATGCCAAATAAATAAATAAATAATAACCTGATTTTGAAAATGGGCAAAGGACATGGTATCTAATTTTCACCATAGAAGACATATATATGGCCAATAGGTATTTGAAAAGATGTTCAACATCAGTAATCATCAGAGAAATGCAAATCAAAACCACAGTGAAGTATCACCTCACACCTATTAGGATGGGTACTATAACAAGTGTCGGTGAAGATGTGGAGAAAAGGAAACCATGGTGCACTGTTGGTGGGAATGTAAATTATTACAGCCATTATGTAAAACAGTATGGAAGTTCCTCAGAAAATTAAAACTAGAACTACCATATGATCTAACAAGCCCATTTCGGGTATATATCCAAAGAAACTGAAATCAAGATCTTGAAGAGAGATCTGTACTTCCATGTTCACTGCAGCATTACTTATAGAAGCCAAGATATGGAAATAACCTAAATATTCACTGATGGATGAATAGATGAAGAAAATGCGAGATATAGATATATCTGAGTATATAACAGAATATTATTTAGCTTTAAAAAAGAAAGAAAATTTATAATTTGCAACAATATGGATGGACATGAAGGGCATTATGCTAAGTGAGATAAGCCAGATGCAGAAAGACAAATATTACATTGTATTTTGGATTCACTTGCACATGGAACCTAAAATAGTCAATCTCATAGAGGTAAAGAATAGAATGGTGGTTGCCAGGGGCTGGTGGGAGGGGGAAATGGAGAGGTGATGGTTAAAAGATACAAAGTTTCAGTTCGGAAAGAGAAATAAGTTCTGGAAATGTACTACATTGCACAGTGCCTATAATTAACAATATTGTGGTGTATACTTAAAATTTGCTAAAAGAAGGCCAGGCGCAGCGGCTCACGCCTGTAATCCTAACACTTTGGGAGGCCAAGGCTATAGGATTGCTTGAGGCCAAGAGTTTCAGACCAGCCTGAGCAAGACTGAGACCCCTTCTCTACAACAATTAGCCGGCCATGGTGGCGCACACCTGTAGGCAGCTATTTGGGAGGCTGAGGCAGGAGGATCGCTCAAGCCCAGAAGTTTGAGGTTGCAGTGAGCTATGATTATACCACTACACTCTAGCCTGGAAGACAGTGAGACACTGTCTCAAAAAAAAAAAAAAAAAGAATTTATTTTTACTAAAAGAGCCAGGTGTGGTAGCATACACCTGTAGTCCACCTAGCTACTTGGGAAGCTGAGGCAGGAGGATCACCTGAGACCAGGAGTTCTGGGCTACAGTGCACTATGCCCATCAGGTGTCCACACTGAGTTCAGCATCAATATGGTGACCTCCTGGGAGTGAGAGCCGCCAGGTTGCCTAAGAAGCGGTGAATCAGCCCAGGTCAGAAACAGAGGTAAAAACTCTCCTGCTGATCAGCAGTGGGATCACGCCTGTGAATAGCCGCTGTACTTCAGCCTAGGCAACATAGCTAGTCCTCGTCTCTTAAAAAAAAAAGGAAAAATTTGTTAAAAGGGTAAACCATTTATTGTATTCTTACCATACACACATGAAAAAAAATAATAATAATAATAAAGGGAAGAGGAAGAAACTTTAGGAGGTGATACATACACTTCTGGCCTTGATGGTGGTGATGGTTTCATGGGTATATACTTATCCCCAAACCCACTGAGACGTATACATTAAATATGTACATCTTTCTATATGCCAGTCAGACCTCAATAAAGTGATTTTTAAAAAACAAATGCACATTAAATCTAAAAAATGTCAGGGATCTACCATACAGTTTATTAAAACCCCGCTATCACACTCTAATTTAAAATAACATGAGGATCATGATATAGACACACTAAAGTATCAAGAGGCTTCATTAGGCCAGGCGTGGTAGCTCATGCCTGTAATCCTAGCACTTTGGGAGGCTAAAGTGGGAGGATCACTTGAGGCAAGGAGTTCCAACCAGCCTGAACAGAGTAAGACCCCATCTCTACAAAATATTTTTTAAAAATAAAAAAAAAAAATTTTCTAAAAAGTAGTTTCATTGTCTGAAAAGTAGTAAAGAGGAAAATCTCCAAATATCATGTCTTTGGATGACAAAGAAAACTTTGATGAAGTAAGTGAAAAAAACTCAACAGATTTGAAAATAAATATCCTGGTTTTTCTATTGCTCTTTTAGTTCCCACATCAAATGCATAAATCTTTGTTAGGCATTGTTTTTCTTATATAAGGGTATTCATTTGGATTTTCCAGCATGGTTGTAGTAAAGCATAAATTAGGAATTATACATCTTTACTGGATTATAATAATTCAAACATATGAGTTTGGATGTGAAGACAGAAAGTGAAGAAAATGCAGGTAGCGTGTACTAAGTCGGCCGAACAAGCACAGGTCATATGTTGGGACAAGACTGGGCTGGCTTTACAAATGGAGCATACACCAAAATGAAGAACATCAAACACAAACACTGGCATTCACATTGGAGATATTCACAACTGGATTGTGGCAGGCAGCTCTTGTCCACAGAATACCTTATGGTATGTTATGTCTAAAATTTTTTCAAAATTGCAATAAGGCCCAAAGGCAACTCATGGATTTTGTGGATTCAGGAGTAATGTCTCATGACTCTAATCAATCCTCTTTAAAAAACTCTTAAAATCTCTTTCCTTTCAAACAGTAACATTAGTCATAGTCACTGGTCTTAAAATACAAACTAAGTTGCAAAGTGAGAAGTGTTATACAGTACAGGAGACTAGGTGGAGCACTTAACCCAGACTTAGGGTGTCAGGGAAGGTTTCCAGAAAAAGACACCCAAAACTGAGAACTGAACGATATGCAGAGCTTCACCAAGTGAACAGTAGACAGTGTGTTCCAGGCAGAAGGAACGGCATGTATGAAAGACTGAGGCAAGAGAGCCTTGGACAAAGTATAGACTAACAAGACATAAGCAATTGTTTTAGAATCCTGCCAAAATAAGGGATGACTCCCTTCTCTAGGTGCCCACATTGACTTCTTTTTTTCATAATGGACATAAACATCGTAGGACATCTAGAGATAGAAATAAGCCAAAGGATTACTTTACTGATGCTTTTGTATTTTGATCTCACCATTTTTATCCCTCTACTAGTGACCTGCCAGCCTACCTTCATTCCTTCCTTCCTCCCTCACTTCCTTTCCCAAGACTTTCAGGGACCACACTCTCTTAGGGGGAGACATTGAGGCCCACAGCTTCTGTTGGCATGTCTGGGCAACTGCTTCAAAGTGTGCAGATGTTGATTCTTTTATTACTTCTGTTGAAAAATGATAGACTGGCGATACCTAATCACCTACATTACTTTGAGTAAGGTTCATTAGAGAAGCTCTCTCTAGTTTGTAATAAAAACATTAAAACAACATCAAGTATAATGTCTACATAGAGATTTCTCAAAAGAATATGACAACTATTACATGTTCTCTCCTTTTGTAGCAACATGTATATGTTTTGGAAGAGGGGCACATAGACCTGACTGTGGTTTATTAATGGACAGTAAGTCACAAAATATCTTGCTTCTCACAAGAAAGTATCATGAATAAGGGTTGGTGGACTTTGGGCTATAAATTTTTTTTTTTTGAGACAGGGTCTCACTCTGTTCCCCAGGCTAGAGTGCAGTGGTGTCATCATAGCTCACTGCAACCTCAAACTCCTGAGCTCAAGTGATCCTCCTGTCTCAGCCTCTCAAGCAGCTAGGACTACAGGCACACACCACCACACCTGGCTAATTTTTAAATTTTTTGTGGAGACATTGTCTTGCTATGTTTTTCAGGCTGGTCTCAAACTCCTGGCCTCAAGCAATCCACCTGCCTCAGTCTCCCAAAATGCTGGGATTACAGGAGTGAGCCACCATGCCCGGCCTATAAGAGTAAATTTTACCGAGGCTGTCACCCTGCTCAGGCAAGTAGTAGATGAATTTGAAAGTACTTTATAAGACAGGGCAAGGACTCTGGACTTCGTTCTAAGAGCAATGGGAAGCCAATGAAGGATTTTTAGCATGAAAGTAATACAATCAGATTTGTGTTTCAGAAAAATCACACAGAAGCACTGTAGAAAATGGACTAACAGGGGAGACAGAAAGACCATACTATAAAATGGAGAACCATCTAATTATAGTAATTGAAAACTAGTCTAATAGCATGAAAGTATGGAAAAATGTACATACATACAAGAGATACTTAAGAGGTAGGATACATAATACTTACCGTTTAGATTGAACATGGCAGAAAAGGAATAGGGAAGAGTTAAGTAAGGATGGTGCTCAGGTTTCTGATTAGGGAACTAGGCACATAATGCCACCATGTACTGAAAGGTGGAACAAAGGAATAGGAACATACTTGGACAGAAAGATGGGTTCAGCTTACGGCGTGGTCAGTACAAGATACTTGGGGCATCCAAATGAAGAGGCCCAATAAGCAATGGGCTATGTGAGTATGAATATTAAGAAAAAGAATTGGACTAAAGACATAGATAGAGAAACCATCAACAGAGAGAAGGTAATTAAAACCGTGGAAACGGATGAGAAAACCTAGGGGATATGAGAAAGGAGGAGGACTGGGCCAAGGACAATGGGGATATGAGAGCTAAGGAGGGTTTAGTTGGCCTATGGACATTTAATTAAATAAACAAAGTGGGTAAACGTGGTTAATCATGACAACAGTTATGTTGAGAGAGCAAAGCCTTGTGCCCAGGGAAAACTGACACTGGTTCGGCTGAGAAAAATTAACAGGCCTGTATTAACAGGAGTGCCCACCCATTATGCTCTTGGCTGTAGTTTCCAGATTTAACCTGTCACCTTGACAAAGACTATAGTCATCCAAATAAATAAAAACAAACTGGCAAAATCATGGTTGTTCTAGCTTTCTTTTATTTAATAAATTCAAAGTGGATACCATCTGTGCAGCCAAGTAACATACAAACACAAGAATCATTCTTGTACCACTAATGCAATCCAAAAGCCATATCAAGATAACACAGACGGTAACATCAGATGTACTTTCAAAGTGCTATAAAACAAAATGATTCTACTTTTTGGTTCCAGGCTTTAAAAATACTATGGTATATGTGGTTTTGAGTAAGATTTTAAATTGCACTCATGTTCTTAAACTAGTGGCAAAGAATACAATTTTAATCTCACACACCATTTACCCTACTTTTAACTTTATTTGAACCTTAAGGATATTCTTGCTAAGTATCCTGAGGTCAATTAATAACTACTTTCTAAAATATATTGAACTTTTAACCAGACAATTATCAAAATCCCTATGATTTATAATGAGCAATAATAAAACCTGAAATTTTTCCAGTTTCATCTAGGATTGCCCCAGAGATGAAGAACACATTCTAAGAAATTCTGTGTGATTCATCTGTATGCCACAGATATATAGTGCTTCATTAATAGTGATTCTATTGCTAGATACTGGCTATATATAATAAATACCCACATTGGGACCACATTTTGGTAAAAAGGTTACCCAATTTAGTATTGAAACTGTTATACATATCTAATCGCCTTCATGGAACAAAACCCTGTTTTCCAGCCCCAGAATAGGTTCTATCCCTCAGTCAATACTTAATCCTTCTTCAAATGAAATTTACTAACATTATCACAAACATAATGCCTCTCTATATACTCAAAACTCATCTCCTTCTGAAAGTCTGCCCATTTTTATCTATCATTCATTCACAACGTATATGTCATTAATGTCACACTTTCAGTCAGGTTGGTTTACCTTTGCTGGCATGTTTCTTGAACCTTCTACATGGGCTAGTCCTTCCTCCCACAATGCATCACAAACTCCAAGGAAATAGGGACTTTATTAGTCATCTCTTTATAAGGATCTGCACACAAAAGCCACTTGATATTAGTGGCCAGCCAATTCTATGGTCTCCAAATACAGGGAATCAAAAAGGAATAAGGTTCCTTAATATCATGTTTTATATTAAATCATCAGCAAGTCACATATTTACCCTTACCTTTCTCACCTCATCCTCCAATCCCCATCCAATGAAAAACTAGATCATTAAATTCAAGTAGAGCAAAAACCTGATAAGGCTAAGGTTAAGAAAAAGGAAGAGGCCAGGCGCGGTGGCTCATGCCTGTAACCCTAGCTCTCTGGGAGGCCGAGGCGGACGGATTGTTTGAGCTCAGGAGTTCGAAACCAGCCTGAGCCAAGAGCGAGATCCCGTCTCTACTAAAAATAGAAAGAAATTAATTGGACAACTAAAAATACATAGAAAAATTAGCCGAGCATGGTGGCGCATACCTGTAGTCCCAGCTACTCAGGAGGCTGAGGCAGGAGGATCGCTTGAGCCCAGGAGTTTGAGGTTGCTGTGAGCTAGGCTGACGCCACGGCACTCTAGCCCGGGCAACACAGTGAGACTCTGTCTCAAAAAAAGAAAAAGGAAGAAGAGTGTAATTGCTCACACCTGTAATCTGAGCACTTTGCAAGGCCCAAGTGGGAAGATTACTTGAGGACAGGAGTTGAAGAACAGCCTGGGCAACATAACAAGACCTGGTCTCTACAAAAAAAATCTTTAGAAATTAGCCAGGTGCAGTGTCAAGTGCCTATAGTCTGAGCTACTTGGGAGGCTGAGGCAGGAGGATCACTTGAGCCATGGAGTTTGAGTTTGCAATAAGCTGTGAACACACCACTCACTCCAGCCTGGGTGACAAAGCAAGACCCTGTCTCTTTAAAAAAAAAAAAAATAAGAAGAAAAGAAAAAGAAGTCTGAGGAATTAGAAATAGAGGGGAGAAAATAAGAAAGAATGATCAAAGCAAAATAACTAAAAGGAAAATAGAAGTCAAAAATAATAAAAAGGAATAAGATACATAATAAGGCAATAATGTCAAATTATAACCAAGAAAAAGAAGTCTGAAGGAAATAAATTCAATCTCTTGCTCAAGTTGAACCCTAAACCACAGCTCACAGGACAACTAACAACTTTAAAATCCCAGTCCAGGGACATGTGGTTATCCCACCCTGGTACTTGTTACACCAAATATTACTGCTGACTTGGGGTGCTCCCATGTCAGGATGAGAGGACCACCAGCATTTACACTCCCTGCCAACAGATACATCACTAACTAGGGGCTGGAGAGAGAGCCAGAATCACAACAGCAGGCCAAGGACTGCACGAAATGAGTCTGGTATTGAGGTTAAAATTAAATGAAAGCGAAGAGAAATAAGACAAGGGAGGATGAGAAGAACAAAAACAGAACCAGAGTGGGCTTTTCCTATGTGTAGGGAAGGCAAACATCTGGAATTATTTGGTGCTGAATGCCACCAAATTTAAGACTGTTCCTCCCTTGCAATTATTTCTTAGTAAGACCACACAAAGAAAAAACAGACCTAGAGGCTAAAATGATGGAGAGTGGCTAAAGTCAGTATAACAATTACCATTAAAAAACACACAAACAAGGCCAGGCGCGGTGGCTCACGCCTATAATCGTAGCACTCTGGGAGGCTGAGGCAGGCGGATCGTCCTGAGCTCAGGAGTTCGAGACCAGCCTGAGCAAGAGCGAGACCCCGTCTCTACCAAAAAATGGAAAGAAATTAATTGGACAGCTAAAAATATATGTAGAAAAAATTAGCCGGGCATGGTGGCGCATGCCTGTAGTCCCAGCTACTCGGGAGGCTGAGACAGTAGGATTGCTTGAGCCCGGGAGTTTGAGGTTGCTGTGAGCTAGGCTGACGCCATGGCACTCGCCCCAGGCAAGAGAGTGAGACTCTGTCTCAAAAAAAAAAAAAAAAAAAAAACACACAAACACATTTTTAAAGTAACAGAGCAGTTAAAAGTACACAAAGAATATTCCTGACTGACTTGGAAAGATATTCATCTTAAGTTATATAAGGAAGCAGCAAATATGTATAATAGCATGGTAATATTTTTATAAAAATATATATTTGCATATGCATGGGAAATCTTCAAATGATTCCAAATAAGTGCTGGTATTATGTGTGATTTGTACTTTTTAAAAAAATTTTTTCCTCTGTTTTTCAATTTAATTAAAATAAAAATAATAATCCTTTTAAAATAAAAAAAATCCCCTTCCAGATCATTCAGTCTTTACCCTGATTAAACGTAATTTAATGAATTAGCAAACTATCCCTTTCACAGAGTACAGCTTTGGGAGAGCTGCCTCCCATACTGTGAAGAGAAGGGGCCACTGGCCAAGCCCAGCTGCATTATGGTGGGAAAAAAACAAAAGTTTTCAAGATCAACAGTAAGGTTTGAACCCAGCATCACTATTCACTAGTCCAGTGACCCATGGCAAATTATGTGACATTTCTGAGCGCCAACTTCACTCTCTTCAGGAGTGGAATAATAACTACCTCAACAGATTGTTTTAAGGATTCTCAAGAACAGCTCCTACCTACGAGGACACTGACTGGTGGGGCAGGTACCAGAGAACAGTCACCCTTTTGATCACTGATACTTTTTGTTACCTCATGAAACAATCAGTTCTGAAAAATTCAAGAATGTTTGCCATTTTCACTGACCTCCCATCAGCCTATGAATCCTCCAACTAATCCTCAACAGAGCAGCGCAGTTACTAATGCTTCCTTCTAAATCACCTACACCTACCCCTTCAGGAGCGAACAGAGCAATCATCCAGCCCAGTAAAACAGAGGAGCAGGGGTCAGAGAAGGAACACCTGCTTGCTGAAGTGCTCTGTCCTATGAGAAAGCCCAGGGATAGAAAACAGCTCTTCTAAGGGCACATACTGCAGAAGCATGGACAAATGAATTGCAGATGTCATTACAGACTCAGTATGACATATGACACTTCAGCAGAATTTGCACTACAATGGTTGTTCCCTTTTTAGAGTTGTTTTAAAACCTCTAAGAATGTCCACTACAAATTCTAGTATTCATAAGTATGCACTGAACCTAGTAAAGTTCGAAACCACTGAAACAGGAAAAAAGAGGGGGAGAAGTGTGATGCAACTATTACAGAACAGGGTTGTACAGCCAGACTTTCTGCAGTGACAGAAATGTTCTAGCTCTATCTGTTCCATACAGTACTGCAGGCACTAGCTACACATGCCTTCCGAACACATGAAACATTGCTAGGGCAACTGAGGAACTGAATTTTTCATTTTATTTAATTTTGATTAATTTAAATAGTCAAATGTGGCTACAAACTATAGCATTGGACAGAATAGGCCTAGAACCCTGGGTTAATGACTTCTGCTAACTTACAAAGGGTGGTATGTGGATGAGTTAGCTAAATTTAAAAAGCAAACAGACACACACACACCCAGCGCAATGTTAATATTCTCTGGCTACACACAGAATTCCAGAATTCACCTTGATAAAGCTGTGGCCCTTGCCTGACCTCGACCTGTCTTAGTAAGTTCAGACTGTCATAACAAAATATCATAGACTGGGTGGTTTAAACAACAGAAATATATTTTCTCACAATCCTGGAGGCTGAAAAGTCCAAGATCAAGGTTCTGGATGATTTGGTTTCTGGTGAGGGCTCTCTTCCTGGCTTGTAGGCAGCCACCTCCATCCTCACATGACTTCTTTGTGCTCATGGTGGGGGTAGGGGTGGGAGGAGGGAGAGAGAGATCTACCTCTTCTTATAAGGCTATCTTATCAGATTAGGACCCCAACCGTATGCCCTCATTTAACCTTAACTACATCCCTAAAGGCCTTATCTCTAAATATAGTCACATTGCAGGTTAGAGCTTCAATATATGAATTTGGGAGAGTAAGGGCACAATTCATAACACGACCCTCCACTTTTCCCCAACTAGCTTTCTTATTATGAGTTCCAATACTCTATGAACTATCTTTCTCACCATTAATCACCTTCTAGAGCTGCAGTCCCCAAACCCCAGGCCACGGACCGATACTGGTCTGTGGTCTGTTAGGAACTGGGCCACACAGCAGGAGGTGAGCGGCCAGGGAAGCTTCATGTATTTTACAGCCGCTCCCCATCACTCACATCACCACATAAGCTCCGCCTCCTGTCAGATCAGCGGTGGCATTAGATTCTCATAGGAGCACGAACCCTACTGTAAACTGCACATGCGAGGGATCTAGATTGCGGCTCCTTATGAGAATCTAATGCCTGATGATCTGAGGTGGAACAGAGGCGATGCTAGCACTGGGGAGCAGCGACAAATACAGATTATCATTAGCAGAGAGGTTTGACTGTACAATAATGTAATGTGCTTGAATCATCCCAAAACCATCCCCCCAACCCCTGGTCTGTGGAAAAATGGTCTTCCATGAAACCGGTCCCTGGTATTAAAAAGGTTGGGGACCACTATTTTAGAGGTTTAGATTTCTGCCTACTCTTATCAGACCACCAGTTTACACCTGAGGAAGACTTACACCCTGCTACCAGACACCTCTGAAATTGACCAAGATTAAAACCCTCAAAAATGGCTTCTTACCTCTTAAACCTATTGTGAAGAAAAGAGTTAACATACCAGGACCGACAATGCTCTACTTAGAAATGCATGCAAGGTTGGCCCTTGCTGGCATCTGGGAACTTGGATTTTGGGAGAGTTCCCACCACCGTAACTAAGAGGGATTCACTGTGCCTAAACTGTTTGTACAAACAATATGATTTATGCTGAACACTTGCTTTCCTTCTAGGAGTCTGGAATTTTGGTAGTTACTAGCCAGAGAATACACATATGCCCAACGCCCAGTAAAAACCCTAGGCACTGAGTCTCTAATGAACTTCCCTGGTAGATAGCATTTCACATGTGTTGTCACAACTCCTTGCTTTAGGAATTGAGTGTGTCCTGTGTGAGTTCATGGGGAGAGGACTCTTGGAAGTCTGTACCTGGTTTCCTCCAGACTTTGCCCCACACAACTTTTCCCTCTGCTGATTTTTCTTTGTATCCTTTGTCTGAAATAAATCACGACGATGAGGACAACTCTATGCTGAGTCCCTATGAGTTCTCATAGTGAATCATCAAACTTGGGGGTGACCTTGAGGAACCCCAACACACAAATCAATCCACTTTCTTGAGTCACATTCCCCAACACCTATCCCTAATAAAAGAATTTCATATTCCTATGTTTTAATCTTTCCAGGTTTCACTCCACCCACAATTCTGTCTGCACTGGCCTTATCCAGTCTATTTCCTACAATTATCACAACTACTCAGAATAAGATGACCATTAACTCATCAATTCTCTATATGCTTCTAGAACTGGGGTGAGTATTTCCCAAGAGATAAAAGAGGGAGAAGCTTTTTTTAATATAAATGTTTATTTTCTAATAAAAATTAGTCTCATTTTACTTGACGTTTCTGCAAGAGCAGAAGCTGCACAGCACTCCTAGAATTTGCCTAGCAGGTTCCTCTTTCTCCAAGTACCCTTAAATGTTAGTCATCCATGGGTTTCCATCTTCCACCCCCTTTCAACTTACTTACCATGGACCACTCCATTTACTTCCGTATCTTTAGTTTCCATTTGTGATTCCTAACTCTTTAACTTCAGCCCAGTCATCTGTCCTGAGCCCTAGAAGCTTACCTCCAGTCACCTAGATTTATAGATCCTACAAATCAATCCTTAGGCTAATGCTCTTCTTGACGCTTTTGTTCAAAAAAATCATCTAGAGCTGTTTACTTTACAACTCAATTGAGCTGTCTACAACTACTATTATCACAGCAATGCAAAGTTACACTATTTGAATCCTTTTCCTAACATATCTTTTTAGCATTCCAGCCCATCCCATCCCTATTTAGTAGTACAGTATTACAGAACTTGGTCTCATACTATGCACAGAGAAGCCATTTAATAAATGTTGATTCAATAAATTAATATCATCGTCCATCTATCAGATCTACAGCAAAACAGAATGGAACACCATGCAGGTAGACTAGCTGTATTCAGGAATCTCACTACTGGTAGTTTCACTTTTTTTAGTTATATATGAATCAGAATTTTCAAAAAGTGGTTTGGAATAACCAGCTAGCCATTTTCGGGAGAAAAGACGGTTGCATGAAAAATTTTAACTTTAAAAATTAAACATCCTGTTTTAGGAAGATACTAGAGGATGTGCTCCACCAAGAGGAAGGAAAAAAACAAGAAGATACAGCAAACAGAAGATCCAACATAAGAGAAAGGATAGAAAGACGGATGACAGTGAAGGGAAATCACACAGCAGATACAAAAAAAAATTTTAACAGGATACGAAGGGGTTCTTTGTATCTGCCTGAATTTCCGTCTCAAAATAGGAAATTTTTTAAATGCCAAAATAGTTCAAAGAAACCTCCACAATCTAACTTAAAAAAGACAAGAAAGGAAAGGAAAAAGCAACAGCAGCAGTCTGTTGTGGTATCTTTTATGTTGATGGAAAGATCTAAAATTCCTCTGTGGATATTACCATATCAAGATATCACCATTACCAGCTATGTGCTTTCACAATTACCAATCTAGGTTACGACATGATATTTGACAATGGTTGGCTTCAACTGTCCTGATCAGAAAAAATGTTTAACAGAATTTCAATAACAAGTTTAAATGAGAGAGATCCAACTGTCTTCTTTTGATAAATGATGGCTCTCTTTAAAAGAGCACTAATGACACTTTATAAACAGTCATTTAACTGCTCCACCAACCAATTTAGAGGCTTCGCCAAAAGTCCAACTAAGAAATTCAGTAAAGGCAAATGGAATTTTAAAATACAGTCACCAATAAACAAGTAAGCAAAAACAAAACAACCCAAACACACACAGTCACATGTGTGCACAAGAACTAGGGCAAAGCCCAGTTCATTCAGAGCTTCCAGCGGACCCTTGCACACTCTTAAATTTGACAAAAATCATGCAAGTCTTAATAGGAAATCAGAGCATAGAAAGTAGCTTTAAAAATGACCATAGGCCAAACAGATACCTCACCAGTTGTCCCACTAAATGGAAACTGAGAAGAAAAACAAGAGTGGTGCAGGTTTTGAATGCTTTTCCCACCTTGTCTAGCTAAAAGACAAGACCACAAGAAATGTGCTTAGAATCATTTAGAACAAAATTTTTTCCTTAAATAAAGCATTCCAAAATGTCACACTAATACAATCCTTAAATAGCAACTATTTTCAACATCCTTTTATTTTTAAATTGACCAATGCAATTGGATTCCATTAACAGCTAATTTTTGCCAAATTTAACTCTAACAAAGTCATTTAAGTTAAATGACCATAAAGAATAAAATACATATACTGGATTTTTGCATTCTTACAATTCAAAAGCAACAGTATCAAATTTTTTCAGGCTGTGAATAGACATGCCATACTTCAGTCTAAAAGCATATTTTATTCCAAAATTGGGAGTAAAAATAAAGCTCGAGAAGAAGTGACTTCTCAGTCGTCAAGTCAGTGGCATTAATATTAATGACAATCCCACTCATTTCAAAGGCATGTCCCAGAGTGTTTATATTATGAAAAATGGGTCTGGAATGTCATCTTCAGTAAATTTGAAATTGTTTAATCTGAGGTTTTGCTAGATTTGTAACAGCTGCACTTGTGTTTACAACTATAATGAGGTCTTTACAGCATGGCACTCCTTTACACATTTTTTTTTAGAACTAATTGTACTGATCAACAGAAATGAGTTTGATATCTCTCTATAGCTACAAATTTAGTCAGAATAAAGTTTTGTTTTGGGTTAACATCGTACAACAAATGCATCAAGGACCTTCGGAAGTTTTATGGTATTGGTTACAGATAGATAGGACAAAAACTTCCATCCATATACAAACATTTAGAAAATGACTCAATTTGTGTTTGTGGAATTCAAATTTTGTTTGGGGAAAAGATATGCATATCGAATACACCGTGGATCTAATTTGTTTGCTGGCATTCATTGAGAGTCTCTGGGCACGTCACCAAACAGAAACTGGTTAGGCAGTATTCAAAAATTACATTTCTTCTAACGTCCCTATTTGCACAGTAGAAAGATGTAACAAAAAGCCTGCCAAAGACTTGCTTAAGAATGCTTCAACAGGAAGCTTCAGTACTCTTTCCCCATGGATGTGGCTATTGGTGCAACAAAAAGGGCACCAAACAGGAGTTAGTTTCCCTGGGTAACAGTCCAACAGCCTTGCCACTAACCTCAGTTTCCTTCTCTGTAAACATTTCAAAGAGAAATTAATATTGAAGGTGAATGTTTTCTGCTAAAATCAATTGAGTCTGAGTAACCAGAAATGCCCAGTTCTTTTGATTTTTGAAAAGGTTATCATCCCATAATCATTAAGACATATTTAAAAGCTGCGCAAACACAACTAATCCAAGAAGTTCTTCAGTATCTCCTTTTCAGCAATCTCTTGGGAACCCCCTAATTCTGAGCCAAATCAATTTTTTGGAAAAGGCCCCACTCTATTATTATTTTTTTTAAATGTGTATCTTACCGCGGAGCATATAATTACTGTGAGAATCTCATATAATCTATATGAAAATAATATGGAAAAGTACAATGAACTTTAGGGATTATAACCAAAGTAATGTTAGAAATGAATCAAGAAAACAAAAGAAGTGAAAAAAATCCATGTTTATTTTATAAAACCAATGAATTTTTTTAAAAAGTCAATAAAACAAAAAGCTTGGATTTCTAAAGGGTATATATTACTGCTCAGGAATTATAATAAACTTTTTCCTACAGATATGAAACTCTGAACTCACCAGAGAGCCCAGGTTATTGCAGTAATTTCCCCAATAAGTATGATAAATTTGTTATGATCTATAAATTTTTTTCTAAGTGTTAGTTTCACAAATGAATACATTTCAAAATGATTCAAAAGTTAATAAATTACTTTAAGCAAAAGTCATAAATTAGAATGTCCACAATAGATAAGTTAAATGAGTAAAGAAATCAGATGGGCTTGCAGCAACCAGAAAACAAAACACTGTCCAAAAAAGACAGCCAGGATTTAGCTCCTGCCAGCTGCTGCTGAAAGAGAACTCAGACTTAAGTGTTGTCAGACTGCTTGTCTCAGCCCATTTTGTGCTGCTATAACAGAATACCCAAGAGTGGGTAATTTAACACATTGACTGCCACACTAGAAAAAAAAACTTTTTCCCTGGGGCCACGGTGCTTTATGAAAACAAAAACGATCCTTTCTAATTTGTTATTTTTTATTGTTTTCTGTGTGTGAGTTATATGCAACACAATCCACGTTTTTAGAATTAAATTGTCAATATTAATTGTAACAATAAGAACATCAACAAGTAAGATTTTCACCAACCAACTGCAGGGTTTTGCTTCATGAGGCCCCAGGCTCAAAACTAGCGTGAGTCAAATACAGCTCACATGGCAGCCAACGTGTTAAAGAACAGACATGTATTGGCTCCTAATTCTGAAGGCTGGGAAGTCCAAGACTAAAGGTCCACATCTGGTGAGGGCCATCTTACTGTGTCGTATCGTGGCAAAAAGCATTACATGGGGAGAGAGAACTAGAGAGAGCCGAACTCACTTGTGTAACAAATCCACTCTCAAAATAATGAACCCACTCCCACAATAACAACATTAATCCATTCATGTACATCAATAATACCTAAAAAAATGTTTAAAAGATAATTAATATGTAGTCATCTAGTCATAGCCACTGTGGCCACAAAACAATGTAACCAAAGATGGTTGTGATCAAGTACATTTTCAAAGAATTACCTTGTTTTCACCATTCTGCCTCAAAAACAGATCATTCTTTTAAAACTCAAATGATTTTAAATTAAACAAATGAGATTTAAATTATTTTAAAACCAAAAGGACTTAGTATAATTTCAGGCAAACATTAGATGTGTACAGCACACACATATAGAACTAAATAAAGATATCAGAAACTTTGATATAATGAAATAAATTTCTAGCTTTTAATACCACCAAAAGAATGTCACTATCAAAATTCAAGACATTTTTAATCGTGCTTTTATTTCTTAACTTACAACTACTCAATTTTAAAAGAAAATCAGTCACATTACAGCATTTCAAAGAAAAATATTTTTATATTTATGATACCTCTAAAACTGGCTGCATAGTTTCAAAAAAATACCAATTCATCAAAATACTTATCATCAAGAAAAAGTTTCACTAGCTTTGCCAACCTTTTTAGTATAATGGCTAAAAAATCTAATAGTTTTGGTGAGAATCAGAAACACGGGATATTATTCTGGGTGCCAAATATATTAGGTTATTAAGTATGAAATGTCTGATTTCCTTAAGTACTAAGTTTGACAGCTGATGTCTCTGACATTTCACTTTGACACTTCTTATTTTATTTATTTTTTATTGTGAAGGTACATCCTCATTCTTTCAAACACGTACTTTGGCTTGTGATTATCAATTTTTTTTTTAGAGCAATTTTTGTGAAACCATGGATAAGTTAAAAATCCGTGTTATTTTTTAAAATTAGTTCCATCAAGAAAGCAATGCAGTGCAAACAGCTCAAAATATCAACCAAGTGTTTGGGCAGGCTGTGGCTAATGAATGAACAGTACGTTGATGGTTTGAGAAGTTCTGTTCTGGTGATTTTAATCTTGAAAATGAGCCACGGGGCGACCTGAGACCAAAGTGGATAATGACAAGCTGAAAGCCGCAGTGGAACTGAATCCATCTCAACCTACACGTAAATTAGGCGCAAGGTCTGATGATACTATCCCAACAATATTGGACCATTTGAAACAAATTGGTAAAGAAGCTGGATAGATGGGTTCCGCATGAATTAAATGAGTGTCAGAAGAGACACCATCTCAAAGGTTGCCTTCTTGGCTGTCACAACATGAAGGCAAACCATTTCTACACCATATTGTTATGTGATGAAAAATGGATTCTTTTTGACAATCTAAAGTGTTTGGCACAATGGTTGGATAAAGATGAAGTGCCGAAACACAGTCCAAAACCGAATATTCATCCAAAAAAGCTAATGGTGTCCATTTGGTGGTCCAGCGCTGGTATTATCCACCACAGCTTCATGAAACTTTGGTCAACCCATTAGAGTGGATGTCTACTGCAACCAAGTGGATGAAATGATGAGGATGCTTGTGATTAGCAGCTGAGATTGGTCAACAGAGACAGTCCAATCCTCTGGCAAAACAATGCTTTCACACAAACAATGCTGCTCAAACTACAGAAGCTGGACTTGTAAACTCTCTGTCATCCACCATATTCACCAGACCTTGCACCAACTGACTAGCACTTCTTCCAGGCTTTGGACCACTTCTTGCAAGGAAAAATATTCAATTCTCAACAAGCTGTGGAAAACGCCTTTCGCGATTTCATTGCCACTCGCTCTCCAGGCTTCTTTGCTGCTGGCATAAAGGAGCTACTGTTAACATGGCAAAACTGTGTCGATAGTTTAGGCACATACTTTTATTAATCATACTGCTTCTTGTCTGAGACATAATAAACTAAACTTTTGGTTTGAAATCAGACATTTCAGATTTAATGACCTAATACTACAGAAAATACTACTTCATAAATAAAATGCATGCTGTTATATCACTAATACAGGGTTACTCACTCTTGAGGCCTATGATTAGTGATACATGGCTTCAAAGAAAAGCAGAAATTAGGTATCAATTGTCCAAATCTATATTTTATATAGCCTTTTATTATAAGCTTTGATCTGTACAGGTAGGCTAAGGAGTCATCAAAATCTATGTTGGACAATGTCATGTTTCGGTACCCAATGTTCAGAAAGCTGGGGGGGGTCCCTTTTTTACTTAATTAAAAAAAAAAAGCAAGCTAGGGTTAAATACAAGCGATTCTTTCAAAGAAGTATAAGTCTTACCAATCAACCAAAATATATAATCTACATGCATTGTATACACCACATATAATAAGATTTATAAAATGATACCATATCACCTAGAATTTTTTTTTGTTTCTAGTAATCAAAAACCCAACTCTATTCACCAAGGTAGGCTAAGTTATGCTGTAGTAGTATTTTTCTCATGCTGTATGTCCAATGTGTACGTGGGAGATGAGAGAGGGGTCTGCTCCACATAGACACTCACGGATCCAGGTTGATGGATGCTCTGACATCTCAACACCAAGCCTCCATAATCAACATGGCAAGAAGAGGAGAGAGCTAGGTCATGCATCTGCAGGTTACCTGGAAGTAACCTGCTTAAAACCTATTGGCTAGAACTATCACATTGCCCTACCTAGCTGCAAGTTAACTGGGAAATGTGGAGGAGGATATAGATATCTAGTAAGTATTAAGTGTTTCTGCCACACCAAATAAAACTAGCTAAAATAAATGGAACGTGTTGGTTCAAGAAGTTGGAAAGTCCAGAAATAAGGCCGTCTTCATAGCTGATCCATCTCTCCAAACTGCTCCCCTCATAATAGCAAAATAGCTTCAGCTATTACAGAAGTCACATTACACAACACACCACCCAAAAAGTGAGTACACACTGCTGTTCTACTATCCCAAATAAGAGACTTCAGATGTATTCAGATGGGACTTGCTTATGCCCAGCCCTAACCAGCAACTGTGGAACAAACAATGACTGTGGACCAAGCAATAAAATAGATTGCTTTAAATCAATCCCAGGAGCTAAGTGTGGGGTCAGTGTTCACCAAGGCCTATAATATAATGACTACTGAAAGAAAATCTAGTCCCTGTTAGGATAGAGAAAGGAGGAAAAGATGCTGGATAGACACCCAGCAAATGTCAACAATGGTTATATAATAAAAAAGAACATACCCTGAAGAAGCTAGCCAAGAGTTGTGGAAATAGGCATATACACAAAAAAACGGTATGAACTGCAGTGAGTAAGAACAGAGGAAAAATCACTCTTCATAACCAGAAATGATCATCAAGGAATCAGGGGTTGATAAAGAAATCTATGAGTTCAGCAACTAAACTTCAAACAGAATCAGAAAAATAGGGCTGCACACAGTGGCTGATGCATATAAATCCTAGGTCTCTGGGAGGGCAAGGCAGGAGGTTTGCTTAAGCTTAGGAGTTCGAGACCAGCCTGAGCAAGAATGAGGCCACGTCTCTATTAAAAATAGAAAATATTATCCAGGTGTGGTGGTGCACTCCTGTAGTGCCAGCTACTTGGGAGGCTGAGGGAGGAGAATCGCTTGAACTCCGGAGTTGGAGGTTGCAGTGAGCTATGATAACGCCACTGCACTCTACACTGGGCAACAGAGCAGGACTCTATCGAAACAAAAAAGAACCAGCCCAGGAGGATGTTGGAAGTCACTAAGGTAAATAGCACCTCCAAATTTTTATGAAAGAAACAAAAGCGTTTTGCAATTCTGCACCTTTAAACCAAACCAGGTAAGGGATCAGAGACAAACTCACATACTTAAATAAGGTCTACCCTGAATAGAGAGAGAGAGAGAGAGAGAGAGAGAGAGAGAGAGAGAGAGAAACAGCAGCCTCAAACTGTCTTATGGGTAGTCACCAGAATACCACACCCCAGATCTCAAATTCCACTAAAACAGGTTAAATTTACATAAAATGTTTATATCACATATTTATTCTGTATTACAAAATCAGCACTGAGTCTCCAGAGGAAAATGAAAAAGCAAGCTCCAGAAATCTGAAAAATGAAAAACATGAGTAAAAGGTAATGAGAAATATAGTCAGATGTAAAGTCAGGTCATCTGGGAACCCTGCCTGTTGGATGCGGTAAGGCTGACCACAGTTCCAATTCCTTCCTCTTCCCCTCTCTTCCCTTAACCTCACTTCCCATGGTACCTGTACTGTTTCTAATTTTCAAAGGTCTGGAAAGGGGCAAAGAAAATATAAAGCCCAATTCACCATTTTATAAAAGCCTGACATAGTCTCACTAAAATCTGTTTTTTGTCATGTGGAGGTGGGAGTAACCCCAGGTTTTATTTTCAAAATTCAAGAAAACAAATGAGCTAAATACTCTCACCACTCGCTATTTCTTGAGGAAGTTGGAAGCAAAGATGATGGACCAGTCTGGGTCCAATCAGGAAAGAGAAAACCCCACCTAGTAATAAGGATTATTCATAACGGGATAGGAGTAACAACAGATTGACTAGCCAAAAGTAAAGAGACCTCTAAAAAATATAGGAATAGCAGATAGAAGGAGAAGCCACTACCCCTAGGGCTGAGATGGGGGCCGAAGGAAGAACACTCCCTTCTCCCAAGGTAAAAGATCAAGACCTTTTTGGAGCAGGCACAGCCATGGCTCACTGAATAGCAGAGATGTCTCTGTGGGCACTGCACCCACACAACTTGCCAGAAACCCACCCTCTAGGGTGCCAGGCAAAGGTGTTACAGGGAGGTGTCCCACTGTTCCAAAATTGCCTAAGGCCATTGCTGGGATACACTGTTGACCGCTGGATACTGCTGACCACAAGAGCCCGCGCTAGGGAAGCTGCACGCACCACATGAGCCAGCGCTACAGAAGCACATATGCTGGGGATCCGGCTCTGGGGAGGCTGCACACGCCCGGGAGCAGGTGCTGGAGAAGCCGCACGCGCCAGGGAGCCCGTGCTGGAGATGCGCACACGCCTGGGAACAGGTGCTGGAGCAGCGCACAAGCCCGGGAGCCAGCGCTGGGGAGGCCGCACACGCCAGGGAGCCGGCGCTGGCGAAGCACACACTGCGAGCTGGCGCTAGAACAGCCTCACACACCACGGGCGCCTGACACTGGAGAAGCGTTGCGCGTGCGAGCCGGGCTTAAGGCACGCGTGGGAGCTGGCGCCGGAGAGGGCGTGCTCGCGTTCGCACAGACACAAGCGGGCGCCAGAGAGGCAGCGGGCACGCGCTGGCACACGCTTGAGAAGCCGCGTGCACGCGTGCGCGGAAGCCTGCGCTAAAGCCGCGCGCATGCGCACAAGGAACCATTGCCGAAGAAACTGAATTTGTAATTTGAAATTTCCCGATAAAGAAAAATCCAGGAACAGATGACTTCATGGATGAATCCTATCATATATTTAAATAAAAAATAATACCAATCCTTCACAAACTATTTCAGAAAAAATAGGAGAGAACAATTCCCAACTTTCTAAGATGCCAGTATTACCATAAATACCAAAGCCAAAGACATCGCAAGAAAAAATATTACTCACAAATATTCCTCATGAACATAACACAAGAATCCTCAACAAAATATTACTAAGCTAAATCCAGCATCATATAAAAAGGATTATATAACATGACCAATTGGGATTTATTTCAGGAAAGCAAGGTTAATATAACATTCACAAATCAATTAATATAATAAATCATATTAACAGAAAAAAGGAACAAAAATCACATGGTAATGTCAATAGATGTAGAAAAGCAACATTTCTAACATTTGTTCATGATAAGAATTCTCAACAATCTATTTGGCCTGGCGTGGTGGCTCACCCCTGTAATCCTAGCATTCTGGGAGGCTGAGGTAGGAGGATTGCTTGAGGTCAGGAGTTGAGACCAGCCTGAGCAAGAGGGAGACCTGGTCTCTACTAAAAATAGAAAAACTAAGCTGGGCATACTGTGCACACCTAGCTACTGTGGACGCTGAGGCAGGAGGATTGCTTGAGCCCAGGAGTTTGAGATTGCTGTGAGCTAGGCCAATGCCACGGCACTCTAGCCCCGGCAACGGAGCGAGACTGTCTCAAAAAAAAAAAAATCTATTAACAGAAGGAAAGTCCCTCAATTTGATAAAAAGCATTATGAAAAACTTATAGCTAACACCATACCTAATGGTAAAAGATGAAATGGTTTCCTCCCAAGATGAAAAACAAGTCAAGAATGTCAACTCTCTCCACATATATTCAGCAACATACTGGAGGTTCCAGCCACTGCAATCTGGCAGAAAAAAAGAAAGAAAGAAAGAAAGAAAGAAATTAGACATCCACACAGGAAGAAGCAAAAATCATCTTTATTCACAGATGACATGATGTTATATGTAGAAAATCCTATGGAATTCACAAAAAAACCTACTGGAAGTAATAAATTCAACAAGGTTGCAAGATACAAGATCAATATACAAAAATCAATTGCATTTATATATATTAGCAATGGACAAGCCAGTAATGAAATTTTTTAAACAATTTTATTCACAATGCGTCAAAATAAAACAATTCAAAACAAATTTAACAAAAGAAGGGCAAGATCACTTAAAATTACTAAATATTGCTTGAGAGAAATTAAAGATCTAAACAAATGGAAAGATATTCCATGTTCATGCTGAGATGGCAATTCTTCCCCAAGCAGATCTATCGATTCAATGCAATTCCTATCAAAATCTATCACAGCAGGGTTTTTCTAGAAAAAAAAGTCAAGCTGATACTAATATTTACACGCAAATGTAAGGAACCCAGAATAGCTAAAACAATTTTGAAAATGAAGAAAAATACCGGATGACTTACATCACTGGATTTCAAAACTTACTGTAAAGCTACCATAAACAAGACAGTGTGGTGCTAACATAACAATAGGCATACAGGCCAGGCACAGTGGCCCTAATCCCAACATTTTCCAAGGCCCAGGTGGGAAGATCACTTGAGGCCAGGAGTTTGAGACCAGCCTGGGCAACACACGGAGACCCTGTATCTATAATAAAAAAATGAAAATTAAGAAAATTAGCCAGGTATGGTGGCATGCACCTATCGTGCCAGCTACTAGGGAGGCTGGTGCAGAAGCAGCACTTGAGACCAGGAGTTTGAGGCTGTAGAAAGCTATGATGACCCCACTTCACTCCAGCCTGGTTAACAGAGTAAGATTTTGTCTCTTAAAAAAAAAAAAAGGAAATGGAAATGATAGGCATATAGACCACTGAAACAGAAATGAGAGTCTAGAAATAAAACCTTTATGGTCAACTGATTTTTGACAAAGGTGCCAAGGCAATTAGATGGAGAAAGGATAGTTTTTCAACAAATCATGCTGAGACAACTGGATATCCATGTGCAAAAAGATGAATTTGGATTCATTCCTCATACCATATATAAAAATTAACTGGAAATTGATCACAGAACTCAAGTATGATACAAAAAAAGAAATTTATAAACTGGACTTCTTCTAAATTAAAAACTTTGTGCCTCAAAAGATACCATGAAGAAAATTAAAAGACAAATAACAAGACTTAGAGAAATTATTAGCAAAACATATGTCTGATAAAAGACTTGTATGCAAAATATACAAAGAATGCTTACAACCTAATAAGACAAACAACCTAATCAAAAAATGAACAAAAGGTTCAAATAAACATTTTAAAGAATATGCAAAAATAGCTAATAAACACATGAAAATATGTTTAACATCATTAGCCAATACGGACATTCAAATTACCACAATGAGATACTACTTCATACCTACAAGGATGGCTATAATACACAGTAACAAATGTTCATGATGTATTATAGAAAAAATCAAAACCCTCATACATTATTGGTGGGAATGTAAAATAGCACAGCCACATTGGAAAATAGTTTGGTACTTTTTTAAAAGTCAAACATAAACTTACTATACAACCCAGCAATTCCACTCATATGTTATCTAACCAAGAAAAATGAAAACATATGTCCACACAAAGATTTGCACATGAATGTTCACAGCAGCATTATTCATAACAGCCAAAATATAGAAGCAACCTAAATGTCCATCAACTGATAAACAAAATGTGATATAGCTATACAATCGAATACTATTGAGCAATAAACAGGAACAAACTACTGATACATGCTATGATACGGATAAATCTCAAAAACATTATGCTAAGTGAAATAAGCCAGACACAGAGAGCACATATTTTATGAATCCATTTATATGAACTGTCCAGAGAAAGCTAACCTATAGAGACAGAAAGCAAATCAATGGTTGCCTGGGGCTGAAAGCAGGAACCAAGATTAACTACAACCTTGCATGTGCAAACTTGTTAAGATGACGCAAATATTCTAAAACTGAACTGTGATCATTGAACAATTCCAAAAATGTACTAAATTTACTAAAACTCACAGAACTGTTTATAAACAGACTATACAGCCTCAAAAAGATAATTTCCATAAGAACTCTGCCTTCTTATAACTAAAGAAAAGCACCAGAAATGCATTATCAGGGAAGATTATAGATTCTCCTATATAACAACTCTTAACAGGGAAATGGTTTCTATGTACCTAGGAGAGTTTATGAAGAGCCTAACAGAATGGCCCAGATAACTTTGCAAGTTCCTTTGCAAACCAAGTCCTCCCTCCCTCTCCAAAAGAAGGTCATTAAGTATTTAATAAAAAAAAAAACACTCAAGATTTATACTATCTGAATTTTTATTTTTCCTTTTCCACTTCTACTGCATTTTTTTAAAAACACTGCAAATTAAATGTACTTCTCTTATGGATGTTCTTTCATACTAAAAAGCCAATCATTCAGGATCCATAAACAAGACAGAGACTATACATATTCCAGGCTAAAATAAGCTTTTTAAAAACCATTTGGTGCTGATTTCTAGCTTGATTTGAGGCTCTATCCCTACTAACTTGGAACTGCCACTCATGTGAGATTTCTCTGGCTCTCTCTGTGGCCTAGATAATCAATCCAACTTTCTACTGGCCAGGCTGGCCTCCCTGGAGCTGGTTTTCATAAATACAAAATTTGTATAATTGTTACTGGAACTACTTGCTGAAATATGGAACTGGTTAAAAGTACCATTTATTTTAAAACGTACATGCACAGTTTCACATACAAGCAGCAACACATCTTCCACATCCAGCCAATGAATCAAGCTAATACTTTTTATTAAAGGACAGAACAAAAAATACCAATATAGTTTGCCTTTCTTTTCTGAGACTTTAATAAATGTGTTTAAAAAAATCAAGAGGAGTATGACCAAATAAAAAAAAGATAACATTTATAATATACAAAAGTGTGATTAGTCCAGTTCTAAAGAGGCAGGATCTAACTTTTACTCTTGGGGGAGAGGTGAAAGAGGACCTTTGATACAACTTGGAAAACAAATTCTTGTTTGATGCAGTCTTTCTTGTATACGTATATGAGTAACGTATATGAGTGTTTACTTACATGTGAATCTGGTTGTACCAGATTACAATACATCGAAACATCAATTTAAGTTTAATGGATAGAGTCACAAAGAACATGTTTTCTATCTAAGCTTATGTAATGAATGATCCCAACACATGGTATGAATTCTATCATTTGTAACAATCCTTGAGGGGAGTAATGAAAAAATGTTCTCGGCGGCGTATCACTGAAGTCGAGTGACATCCATAAATAGCTGAAGTTGGGTGGCCCAAAAATGCTCTGCTCATTTGATAAATGGTAAGTCAATCACATCACAGTTTAGATGCATTAAATGGGGCATAGGTTAGAATAAAACTAGGAGCACAGGAGTTTTCCCAGTTTCAGATTAGAACAAAAGCCCAGGCACATACAGGCCTTTGCTGGAAAATTCCTTGGCCTCTTTCTGTAAGATTCTAGTCCCAAGCTTCTCAGGTTTCAAAAACTCTAAATCTTTTTCCCCTCCGGAGCGCTAGTACATACGAAAATCATAGCGGATTTATTTGTAAACGCGCCCACCTAAAAATACAAAAGAGCAAACCAACAAACATACAGCACCCAAAAAAATCTCTAAAGGGCTTGAAACGCCACTTGGCCTTGCGTTCAAATAAACAGTGGTGGGGAGACAATCGCCCATCAGAACCGCCCCCCTCCCGCCCAGGGATGAAAGGCGGACGGCGGGAGGACGACAGCCGCGCCCCGGGCTCCTCTAATTGGGCCTCGCCCCCTCGCGGCGCCCTGGCGGCAGGCGGGGGTGGGGGTGCAGGGACGATGAGGCCAGCTGTATAGGGTGATGGGTTAAAAGAGGCAGCTTTTCACAGCTCCCACGGATCCGAGGCAAAGAAGTTCACCTTTGCTCCTCTCCTTTTAAGAAGACATAGCTGCCTGCGCTCAATGAACAAAAAGGACCAAAACGCCAACTCCCAGCTCCCACCGCTCTGGGGGCTCCCTTCCGCGTGACCCCTCCACCACTCCAGCCCCTGGGCTCGCCCCGCCCCGTCTGACCTCGCCCCTCGTCGGTGGACCCGCCTTCTCGCTGGCCCCGCCCCCGCGGGCTGGCGCCACCCCACGCCGCTCCCCACTGCCTCTCAGCCCCTGCACCGGGCGGGAGCCCCGCTCACCCACCTCGAAGCGCGGAGCGCAGCGGACGTTCTCGCGAGTCTTGCCTCTTTCTCCCCCCTCAACCCCCCACCCCCAGCTGACGCGTCCGTCAGACCCCCGAGAAAAGTAAGCGCCTTCGCTTCGTTCTGCGGCCTCTCTCTTACCGGGTGGTCCACGCCAGAGCTGCTTCAGCAGTTTGGGCAGTGGCTGAAAAGGAAGTCACCGCCCGGGTTCTGTGGCTTGAAAATTTGGCTTTGTCTCGTATTGGCTTTTTGTTTTGTTTTGACTTTTTGGAATTTTCCCGCGGTCTCTCAGCAGTGGAGCCGCGCGCGCGCACACGAGCCCGCAGTGCACTCTGGGGCCTGGCTGGAAGCCCCGCGCGCTCCCGCGTCATCGCGGGAAAATTCCGACAAATCTCGGGTCCGTGGGGGCGGGACGGGGCACAGCCTCGGCTGGGGCGGAAGTCGGCCCGGCTGGGGCGGGCTAGGGGCCAGCTGGCAATCCGACTGCTGCCCAGGTGTTCCCTGGACCTGTGCGAAAGTACCGGGAGAGAACAAGACCGCAGCAAGGCCCCCGGGGAGAAAAATCCCAGAGGTTTTCAATCCGGTTGTGCAATTATTTTAAGATTCTGTTCAAAATACAGAGGATGTAAAATGGAAATTAGTTCTTTTAAAGAAAAATTAATTAAGGTATTATCAAGGGGCTAAAACCTCTAAACAGGCCCTAGAATATGATTTTCTAGTTGTGGTCTCAACAATAACAACAAAAACGGTATCTTTTGGTAATGATTCCTCCGGCCTCAAATCAGTTCCATACATCGTTTGATTCGAGTTCAAATCAGCTCAACGCTGTATTTAAACCACTTAAATAAATGGAAAGCAGAATTTTCTACAAACTTCCATTCATGTCAATGGTATTACCTTGTCTTGGTCAATTTTTTTTTAATTGTTTAAGTTACTAAAGCATGAAAGTTTTTCATAAATGTTTAAATTGTAAGAAAAAATAATCTGAGGAATCTAGCCTTAAGCTTTTAAATACTTTAAATCAATGCCTCATAACCATAAATCATAATCATAAAACTACAACTTCAGGTATGGACTCAAAAAACTACAAAGCACTGTATGCATGTAATAAAAATAGCTCTCAATTATTTAAACACTTCCAACTATTCTTATGGTAAAGAAGTACCCATTTTATCAAAGAATAAATTCAGAGATTAAGGTTATACAGTTTATAAGTGATAAAGTTAACATATAAGGTAGTAGCAGCAACAATCTTTTAAAATTAAAGGGAAATACAAAAGGAACACGGTCCAAAACTTGAGACAAAATTGGCAGGATTTGCAACTGTATTAAGGTTTCAGGTGTTTAAATTCATTTTTGAAACTATTCCCTGCCAGTTAAAGAGGTCTGTGCTTTTTCGATGTGTGAATAGTGCGGTGTGGGGATGTGGGTGAATGGAAAGTAGGGCCTGTGTAAAGCAGGGCCTGCTTGAGTGGCACTCACTGTGACATCTTAGTCGTAAGAAAATCATGTTTGTGGTGACAAATCAAGAGTGAGTTAATGTTTAAGGTCTGCGTATACTAACAAAGAAAGCAACTAACCCATGTATTTCTTAAGAGAAAATATCTATTTTGGTACTCAGATCTTTTTACATATTTGCTGAAAAATCATTTTTAGTGTTTGCAGTATTAATAATTGAAATCTTGCCATATTGTGGTTTTATGTCTTTTTAATACTGTGATTAATAAAGAATTGCTAGACTCAGTCAACTATGTAGTATCTGAAATGACACATGTTTAGGCTTAATTTAGACCTAAATGGGAAGTATAGATCCAAACTTCAATTTGTGGAGATTCATGACATTCATTTTGTCTAGCGTCCATAGCTTTGAAGCTATATTTACTAATATTTTAAGCAGTAATGAGATGATCACTTTGTAAAATACCTGAAAAATTTCTGGGGAAATAAATACTTCAATACAAATTCTATTTTTAATTTGGTCATAAAATTGAGCATGTGTGCCTCTAGAAACAGTTTAGGTTGTAGTATAGAGCCCAATGACATTTAAATAATGTGAAAAAATTTTTAGATGACGTATTTAGATGAAAATCATTACACCCTTAAGGCTAAATGTTTACATTCTAGAGGAAAAAAACACCATCAGCTGAGTGCTTCAAAGTTCCTGACATTATCAAACCTTCCTTCAAAGTTCGGTTAACAAGTATTAACAGAATCAACCATCTTGGATTCCACATGTACAAGCCATTGCAGTAAGACTCCTACTTCCAGAATTAGTGCAGACACCCTAGTTTCCAGTCCTCATTTGGCACCCCAACATTTAACACTGTCTTGTCCATGGCTTTGATATTTGCCTCTTATACCTCAGCTATGAATAATGCTTTCAGGTCCCAAGCACTGAGCCAATTCCTTGGCCTAAGTTATTTCCTTTAATTCTCACAGTAATTTTATGTGGTAGGTAATATTCTAATTTCACAGATACAGAAGCTGATACACACAGCCATCTCTTGTAGTGGCTGTCGGACCCTGGCTTCAAATCCAGGTAGACTGCCTCTTGGGCTTGTGCTTCTTACCACTTGCAATGTTCTTGCTCATGCCCCAGGGTGGTGGGTCAAAAATAGGGATGGGGTGAGATGATCCCAGAGGCTTATGCACTCTAATGACCACATTGCTCTTCCTTTAAAACATTCCCACTGAGGAAATGCAGGTTGAATTAGAGAAGAAAACAATGAGAATAAGGAAACACTTCAAGAAATGGAGCAAGTAACAGTGAAAGTCTTTGATCTGCCACCCTGAGGGGGAAAAGCTCCTGAGGTCAAGGAGGGGGGAGGCTTTGGAGATGGAAATTAACGGAAAAAGGGAAATGTATTATAAATGCTGCATGGTACCTGCCCCCTAGCCCCCCACCCCCCATACTAACTCCCCAGGCTCTGCTGAAAGAATGCACCCAGGAGAACATGTTTATTTACACTAGTCGCCCACTACTTGCCATAGCTAACTGAACCAATCAAACTATTGCTGGGGAATTTCAAACTGCAGCACTGAGAGACTGTACTACCTCTATACCACAGGACTTCAAGCCCCCATGCCAGCCAAAGTTATTAGGGGAAGAAAAAAATATGACTAGCAAAGAAAGTTGGTTGGCAGAGAAAAGTAAAAAAGTTGAAAGGCTGTTATTTATTCTGTAAGAGATGGCGTAGTTTCCATTCCCAACTTTTTAAGCTCAATTTTAAGGCAAACTGACTATACTTTTTTCTGTTCTTGGTTGTCCACAAGATTCCCCCATATTCTTGCAATAATCACCCTTTTACATATGCTGACTTCAGTGTTTCTCTCCCTTATTGCAAAGCAAGCCCTGACTAAGGACCTGGAGGTGATAGCTCTGCATTGTGTCACTGGGCATTAGCACTTTGGCTGAGCCTACCTGATAAATCAACCAATGGACACCTAATGAGAGCCTACCATAGAGGAGCAAAAATATCTTTCTACATAGACACGGGAGCCTTCATAAGGAAATGAAGACCCAAAGAAGCTGTTAAACTTGTGTATTTTTACACTAGGTTTGATGAAGAGTGGACAGTCCTAGAGAGATATAATTGGACAAAGATGGGAATAAATTGGGGAGAATTTAGCAGGGCCTATTTGTTCAGATTCTTCTCTGTGACCCTTCATCTTCAGATGTTCCTTCCCTCTGGATGTAGGGAGGGCACTTCTCACATGAGAGTCTTATGACCTGCTCCAGGGGAAGATTAGATAATCCTTCCTAGGTTTTATGCCCTGCTTCAAGGGAAAAGGGAGGAGAGAAGGTGAGAGGGACCTCCCAGCTTCTGCTATTTTTTCAAATGCCAATGTGCCATATTTTGGAATAGCATGTTCTGAACGCTATCACTACCAAGCATAAGGCATGAAGCATATAGTCAGTGCTGAAAACACAGATATGTCTGAGTATCTTAGAGTTGAGAGAAACCAAGCATTCCCTAGATTTTGGATTTGGGGGGACCAGAGTTAACAACATTTTATTTGGTCAAGTAAAGACTTTAGGAGAAAAAAATCTATCATCATTATAACTTCACTTTTAAAGAAACATGTTTTTTAACTTTAATAAAAGACGAAGGAAAGCCTCAAAGAACAGTTGTATAAATTGAATAAATTTTGCTTCATGGCAAATTCATTACGTTGTCCTTATTAATCTTATCTTACCACGTCTTTCCCTTATTAGTATCAGAACACAGCTTTCACTTAGCGTGGCAATGTGCCCAATAAAAACGACTGCATTTCCCAGACTCCCTTGCTATTGGGGGCGGCCATGTGACTCTGTTGTAGCCAGTGAGAGATAAGTAGAAACTATTGGGAGGAACTTTCAGAAAAGCTTCTTAAAAGGTGGAAAGACAATAGGCAAGGAGATGTTCAGCCCTTTTCCCTTCTCTCTTGCTTCCTACCTAGTATAAGGGCAGAATGGCTGGGGTCTTTTTGGACCATGAGGTATCTTCAAGGATGGTAGTCATGCAATAAGGATGGCAGAGCAAAAGAAATAGAAGGACCCTGGGTCTCTAATAATCATGGGAGCTACCTGGTTTGCCTAACTCTGAACTTCTTTTATAATAAAGAAAAATAAATTTCTATTTTGTTTATTAGTGTTATTTCAGGTCTCTGTGGCTGGCAGCTTAACTCAGCTGAGGCACTTATAGTAGGGTCTGGGGTTACTGCGGTGGAAGAAAAAAAAAGAAAGAAAGAAACATCTTCTATGCCCCTGAGAAGTTTAGTCTAGTCAAGGGAACCTTCCTTTAATTAACTGAATCTACTCTTCCTGCAGCATAGATCAATAGAATCAATAGATACATAGTTGTCAAAATGAGGTAAACTGAAGAGAGTAGCAAGTTGCATTTGAAAAAAAGGGGAGGATGGGGGGGACCTAAACCAGATCAGGAGGCAAGATGAGAAACTCTTGTTACCTACTTGACTCAAATTCTGTGAATGTTATAGAATGGAGAAACAAACTCTTGTCATTGTGCAATCCCTGACAGAATTCCCAGAAAACAAAAATCTGTTCTTTTTCCATTGAGCAATGATACACCCTGTTTCAAAAGAACATTAAGCCAGCTTTAGTCCAATTTTCTTTAGTTCAGGAAAAAATGCATTCTTATTTAGAGCATGCATCCCACCAATTGTAATGTTGTAACTAATACAGTATTTTTATTGCCTGCAGAAAGTAATGTTACATTTTCAAATGAGCACGTCTTAAAAATAGTTTTCCTCATAAGTATTTCATAATGATTCATTTAGCATGAAATTAATATTAAAGAACTGCTAAGAATAAGCCCTTAAAATTCCAATTGAAAAAGAAATTATGAACATTTGTGATTTGATTAATTCTGGCAACCATTAAGTCAGGAGTAAGTAAATTTTATCCCATTCTTGTGTCTGTTTCAGAGTGACCCTTAAATTGCCTAATGTTTTCCAAGATTAGTTACTGCATCTTTTTATTTATTCATGAGCTAAATTAAGGTTTCAGTACACTTGTCATACAATAAAATAACTGCCACATGATAAAGTTCAAACATAATATCAAAATGCATATATGCATATATATTATGCTTGAACTCCTCAAGATCCAAGATCCATAAGGGCAAATGGAAGAAACTAACATCTAACAAGCACCTACTAGGTGCTTATTATTTGCTAGGCATTTTATATTTATTATCTCATTTGATGCAATTTCTCTGAAGTAATTTCATCACACGTAAGTGTAACAAAAGTATCACTTCCATTTTGCACTTAAGCCAATGAAGATTTAATGTATCAGAAACTATCATCTTCGCCGGGCGCGGTGGCTCACGCCTGTAATCCTAGCACTCTGGGAGGCCTAGGCGGGCGGATTGTTTGAGCTCAGGAGTTCGAGACCAGCCTGAGCAAGAGCGAGACCCCGTCTCTACTAAAAATAGAAAGAAATTAATTGGACAACTAAAAATATATAGAAAAAATTAGCTGGGCATGGTGGCGCATGCCTGTAGTCCCAGCTACTCAGGAGGCTGAGGCAGTAGGATCGCTTGAGCCCAGGAGTTTGAGGTTGCTGTGAGCCAGGCTGACGCCACGGCACTCACTCTAGCCCGGGCAAAACAGTGAGACTCTGTCTCAAAAAAAAAAAAAAAAAAAGAAAGAAACAATCATCTTAACTGTTAAAAAAAAAAAATTCAGGACAGCAGGTAACAGAATATCACTAAGAGAAAGCTACTTCCTTTTGTTTATGTTTGAGATTCTCAAAACTTTACAAGCGTTTTCTCTTTTGTTTCCACTTCCTGCCTTCTGTATTAGTTTCCTATTGCTGCTGTAACAAATCACTGTAAATTTACTGGCTTAAAATAACATAAATTTATTATTTTATACTTCTGGAGCTCAGAAGTCCCAAATCAGTCTCAGTGGACTAAAATCAAGGTGTCAGCAGGGGTCTTCCTGGAGGTCCTAGGGAAGAATCTGTTTCCTTGCCTTTTCTGGAGGCTGCCTGCATTCCTTGGCTCCTTGCTCCATCCCCCAATCTCTCTCTCTCAGCTTCTGACACCCCTGCTGCTCTGTTATAAGGACCCCTATGATTACATTGGGCCCACCCAGATAATCCAGGATAATCTCTCCATTTTAAAATCTTGGAACTTAGTGACATCTACAAAGCCCCTTTTGCCATATAAGGTAACATATTCACAAATTCTGGGGCTTATGACAGGACACTTTGGGGGACCATTATTCAGTTTACCACATCCCATCCAGTTATTCAAATGAATTTTCATGACTCCATTTTCAAATAATGGTGCATAATACTCTGTATATATTTTTCATAGTACTGAAGACAGGTTCATTTGTACAACTTTTAGAAAACTTCCTTTTTCTTTCTGCAAGGATTTTTCATTTCTTGTAGTGTTTAAGGACACTAATATTTGCAGATGACTCTATTTCTTAAGCCAGATTTGTTTCAAATCACTATTACCTGTTTAACTATCAAAGTTGGTACTGAGCAGAAGTGACTGCACTGTTCGTTCATCAGCATTAATTAACCCACTAAGACAAAGTACACAGGTTAGTTCTCACACATAGGGCAACTCTGCAAATCACAAAATTCAGTTCTGGGGTAGTATCTGACAACTTATTGGAGCTTGATTTCAGCTCCTTTAGATGGCTTCAATTTCCTTTTTCTCACTTGCACACACGTGAATTTGCATTGCTCCCTGGCTATTTCATGTGCATATATCTTAGCTCTCAACAAGGCTATGCCCATCAGCTGAATCCAAGGGCCTCTTCTTTTATATCTCTCAAGGGTCTAGCAAAATATTGGACCAGAGAGAGTAAGCAAACACCCTGTGATTTGCATCTGGCCAACAGACTTGTTTTGTTTAACTTGAAGAGTGAGAAAAAATCTAATTGAAAACATTTAGAAATTATAGAATTTCACATGAAATCCTTTGATTTTACTTCCTTGAAAAGTTGGACAATATGGGCACCTTGTGCCAGCATTTCTGCCTGGCTACCATGAGTGGGGGTTCAGTAGCAGTGTCCCCTGTAGGCAGGCAGAGGTTCTCCAGCTTGATGATCTCTACCTGGCCCTAGACTGAATCCTGTATTTGAGTTTGAGATCCCTGTGATAGACACCATGTAGAAGTTGTTAGTGATATCCCAATATTATCCCTTCATTTTTTAAGTGTGGAGACTGTTTGCTAAACCCAAATCTGGCCTGGGAACTGTTTGAAGTCATTTTTTACAAAATGTTTTTAATGTGTAAGTTATCCTCTAAGTCCTTGGTAATCAAAGTATAATCCACGGACCAGTGGCAGTGGCATCAACTGAGAGCTTGTTAAAAGCTCTACTGAACCAGAATCTGCATTTTAGCAACATCCCCAGATGATAGAGATATACACTAAAATTTCAGAAGTCCTGATGTAGATGGAGCCCACAGCTAACCCTATCCCTACACGCACACACCCGCCTACTAAGACCAGCCCCACTTCACTCATTTTTGTATCATGGAAATAATATTTTGAAAATTATTAACATGCCTTTCTCTTTTGCCTTTCTGAACGTATACTTAGAAGCATCCTTTGGAATGAGTGGGGAAACATTAAAAAATACAAAAGAATATCAAAAGGAAAAAATGAGGTAACTTCTCTAGGTTCAGGACAGGAAAACCCAGCTCATTGAATTTACCTACACTTTTTGTTTTGTTTGTTTTCGTTTGATGTGTTTTATGGGGTTTTTTGTTTGTTTCTTGTTTTTCTTCATTGCATTTGGTGAGGGCCTGATTCCTCATAGACAGCTGTCTTCCCACTCTAACCTCATAAGGTGGAAGGGCAAAGGGTCTCTCTTAGGCCCCTTTTATAGGGGCACTCAGCCCATTTGTGAGGCTCTGCCCCTATGATCTGATAGCCTCCCAAATGCTCTACTCCCTAATACCATTGTCCTCGGAGTGAGGATTTCAACATATGAATTTGGGGGGGCCTTAAACATTCATACCATTGCAACTAGTGTGTGGCAAAACCCGGTCTTGAACCACATCTTAGGTGACTATAAGACTCGTGGTGGGTTTAGTGCTGTAAATCATGGAAAACAATTAAATTCCGTTTCTTCTTTCAAAAATTTTTATGTGTTTTTAATTGAAAAATAAAAATTATATATTTCTATCATGTACAACATGTTGTTTTGAAATATATATACATTGTGACATGGCTAAATTAAGCTAATCAGCATATACATTACCTCGTATACTTATTTTTTGTGAAGAGAAGACTTAAAATCTACTCTCTTAGCAATTTTCAAGAATACAATACGTTGTTATTAACTAAGAGGAGATGTTGGTCAACGGACACAAAATTTCAGTTGGATAGGAGTAATAATTTCAAGAGGTCTAACTCTAATTAATGACTGCAGTTACCTGTCATTCTTATGGCAGATGGAGCAGGCACTGTAGGAAAAGTAAAAGAAAAGCACCACTCTTTTTAAGCACTGAGAATGTAGGGAAGATTATAGAGGCATAGGGAGATTAAGCCCAGGAGATGAGCATGTCCTTGTCTACCCTTCTGCAGAAAGGTGTATATTTTAGAATCAGTAAGGCTGATGCTTAAGGCACAAGGGTCTCTTGTCCTCACACTCTTCTTAAAAATCTGTCTCTCACAAAAAAAGACAACTCAACTTAAAAATGTGCAAAGGTCTAGAATAGACATTTTTCCAAAGATATAGAAATGGCCAATGAGCACATGAAAGATGCTCAACAAAATTAATCATTAGGGAAATGTAAATCGAAACCACAATGAGATACCACTACACACCCACAAGGATGGCTATAACCAAAATGACAGAAAAAAAGTGTTAAAGAGAATGTGGAAAATCAGAACTCTCATACATTGCTAGTAGGAATATAAAATGATTCAGCTGCTGTGGACAACAGTCTGACAGTTCCTCAAAAAGCTAAACATAGTATTTCCATATGACCCAGCAATTCCATTCCTAGGTATGTAACCCCAAAAATTGAAAACAGGGACTTGTACAAATACCTATATAGCAATGTTCAGTGCAGCATGATTCACCATAGCGAAAAGGTGGAAACAACCCATGTGTCCGTCAACAGATGAATAGATAAAGAAAATGTGGTATATACATATAATGGAATATAATTCAACCATGAAAAGTAATGAAGTTCTGATACATTCTATAACATGGATGAGTTGTAAAAATATTATAAGTGAAATAGGCCAGATACACAAAAGGACAAATATTGTATGACTCCACTCATATGAAATATAGGCAAATTCATAGGACAGAAAGTAAATGACTGGGGGCTAGGAGAAGGAGATAACAGGGAGAATTTCTGTTTGGGTGTTAAAGAAGTTTTAGAAATAGATAATGATGATGGTTGTAGAACATTGTGAATCTAATTAATGCTACTGAATCGTACACTTAAAAATAGTTAAAATGGCAAATTCTATGTTATATATATTTTGCTACAATCAAATAAGAAAAAATCCATCTCTGGGGTTCCCTACACCAGATTGGTAAATCGAGAGTTGACCGTCAGAGTGAATGAATAGTACATGGACCTGGGACAGCTGAGCCATAGGCCAGAGGGAAAATATAAAACAGACCGTGGGGTCTATAGCCAGCAGAGGCCAGAGTGGTGACAAGTCAGGAGAGGAGAACCCCAGACTGTGACCAAACTGACAGAAAGACCAAATCAAGGCGAATGACATAAGGCAACCTGCAAACAGATGGATTACAGCCATCAGCCCAGAGGCCAGAGCAGTCAAAGGATGGCTCAGCTGGAGACCCCAACCCTCACCTGTCACCACAGGAGTTAAGACATACTCTACTCCCCATGTCTCTAGATACCATCTTAGGCAGAGAAGGGGGGCCAAGGATAAGTGAGAAAGGGGATATTTCTATCTCTGAGAAGACCGTGCAAATAACTAAAGACACTGATTAAATTAAGTGAACATACTAAAATCTTTAAGCCAAACAGAACTAATAGTTAATTTTTAAACTCCCTTTCCACAATCCCTCCCCATTTCAGCAAAGGGTGGGAGGGTTTGTGAGGAAGATCGGATCAGGCAGCGTCAATAAAGAAAATGCATTAATGTGGTGGTGCATCCCCAGCTCCTGTTAAATATCTTACATTGATTGAGTAAGATGCCCCCTTTGGCTTCTTTGTGATTTTGTCCTAAGGGTCAGGATCTGTCATAATTTGCTTGGAACATTGGGCTTGGGCTCCTGGAGCTACTTCATCTGCAAATGCAGACTCTGAATTTGAACCCTGGCTTGGTTTCTTCCCCTTCCCTGTCCTTTTTCCCCCATCCCCTGACTGGTTTCTTTAGGGAGCCGCTCCTCAATAAATCCCTTGCACACAAAAGTTCATCTCAAGCTTCACTTCTGGGTAACCAAGCTAAGATACCCATTTTTCCTGCATTCCCAAGTTATAATAGGACTTAAACCTTCCAATCTTGCCATATCTGCTACATGGCTGACTCCTGAAAGTTTGTGAGTGTGTGCCCCCTATTCTAGGCTTTCTGCCTTGTTGGTGGGAAGCCCTGAGCCAGCTCTGTGTTAGGTGCCCCTTGCAGAGGGAAATTCTGAGTGAGGTCAGGAGAACCAGTTAATACCCAAGATCACAGAGGTGGCCCTGACCCCTCCCTCCTCATTTCACCCCCTCCCTCCGAAAAATCTAACTCTGCTACTATATGTTGAACTCCAATCTGGCCCAAGAGCTTAAAAACAAGGCAGTCTCCAGAGCTGGTCACCTGCTGTTTAGGAAGGACTCTTACATATTTATCTCATTTTATCTCATTTTGTAATCTCTCTGGCTAGGGTGATATTCATCCCCACGGACAGATTGTTAAATGGATGCTTAAAGAACAGAAGTGATTTGCTCAAAGTTGCATAGTTTTGAAGTGGGAGTCTCTATGAGTGGGAAAAAACACCACAAATGTGTTTTCTCTGTTCTCACATCACTACAATCAACACAGAAGACGTCTATGATCAGTTGTGTGGGAGTTTCTCCCCACACAGAGCAAGCAATCATTTCTGCAGCAGACATCAGCTGAGCGTCTGCCAATTCAATTTTAACACTGTCTTCCAGGAAACAGTGTCAGATCCCACAGGGTGAGAGCTCAGTCCCACAAGACTTCCCCCATCCCTTCCACTCTGGAACTTCTGACCAACTGCCTTCAATTTGAACCTTCTTTGGGTTCAATTAATTTGCTAGAACAGCTCACAGAACTTAGGAAACCCTTCCATTTACTGGTTTATTACAAAGGCTACTACAAAGGATACAGATGAAGAGATGCACAGGGTGAGGTATGCGGGGTTTCCAGTCCTCCGGGGGGGCACCACCCTCCAGGAAGGTCCACGTGTTCTGATATCCGGAAGCCCTCCAAACCCTGTCCTTTCAGATCTTTATGGAAGCTTAATTACGTAGCATGATTGATTAAAACATTGGCCTTTGGTGATCAACTTAACCTTCAGCCCCTTACCCCTCCCCTGAGGTCAGGGGTTGGGGCTGAAAGTCCTTTAATCTCACCTTAGTCATTTGGTGACCGGCTCCTATCCTGAAGTTACCTAGGGGCTGCCGGCCATCAGTCAATCGTTAGCATACAAAAATCCAAATTAGCATCTCTTTGGAGATTCTAAGGATTTTAGGAGTTGTATGCCAGGAAATGGGTCGAAAACCAAATGTATGTTTCACAATATCACATTTTCTCAGTCCATTTTTTCCTCATTTTAAACTGATGACGATAGTAAGGATGAGATGATGATGATTTAAGTTAGACCTCAGTACAGACAGTTAAGTCAGTCACACTGTCCCGCTCATAGTGCAGGATCATCATTGGTCTTTCCGGAGCTCCATGCTGTTTTTACTTATTTATTCATCCCTTCCCTCTCCACTCCCATTTCCCCATCTCCCATAAACATCTATCCTAATGGGTTTAACGTATATCCTTTCTTCATACATGTTCTTGTAAAGTGTGCATTGTTGTGTTGTGTGCAGGTATTTTTCATTAAAACAAATAATGTAAGCCATAGAAATCATCTGGTTCTTAATTTTCATTTGGCATTATGTCTTTAAAACCTATCAATTTTTCTAAGCCTCCATGCTACATAGTAATCATGAAGTGTTTTCACCACATTTTTCCTATCCTCTCTGCCACTGATGGACACTCAGATTGCTTGCAACTTCCTGCCATCCCAAACAATGTTGTGAGAAACATCTCAGGGTCTTTAACCTTTCCCCAGTACACATCATCAGACAAGGTAGATGATCCCCTTGGAGAAAATGTAAGCACAGGCCCAAATTAACTGGACAATAAGGCATATAACCACGCTATGAAAGAAAGTCAAGGCAATGTGTCAGTTTCTGTGGCTGCTGTAATAAATTACCACAAACTTGGTGGAAAAAAAACCAAACCATTTCACAGTTCTGGAGGCCAGAGGTCCAAAATCAGTACCACTAGGCTGAAATCAAAGTTTCAGCAGGGCCACCCACACTCCCTCTGGAGACTCTAGGAGGGGATCTGTTCTTTGTCTCTTTCAGGTAGCTGGCATGCCTTGGCTTGTGGCCACATTGCTCCAATCTTCAAGGCTAGCTTCTTCAAACCTCTCTTTGTTCCATCTGCATGTCACCTTCTAACGTGTGTGTGCACATGTGTGATCTCTCTGCCTATCTCTTATCAGGACACTGTGAGCCATTTAGGGCTCTCCTGGATAATCCAGGATAATCTCCCCATCTCAAGACCATCAAATTAATCACATCTGCAAAGATCATATTTCCAAGTAAAGTAGCATTTATAGATTCCAGGGATTAGGACCCGATATCTTTGGGGGCCATTTTTCAGTCTACTATAGGCCACAACCTGAAAAAAAATTTCTGAAATGAAATTATTGGAACATAGGGACCAAGAGTTTAAAATAAACATGATCAATATATTGAATAGGTATGAGAATTTCTTTAAAATATGAAGCAAGAGCAAGAAAGCAAAAAAAAACAAAAAAGAAGCCTGGCTCTTAGATTCGTTTCCGCCGTGTAGCCACATAGTCCTTTTAAAAGCCAAAATGCACAGCACTCCTCTGCTGAACATACTCCTCCACTGGACTCAGGGAAAAACCCCACATCTGCGGCTGGTCCTCCAGGGCCCACCGAGTCTGAATTCTTGTAATTGCTCTGACATCACATCCCCCATTAGCTCACTGGGCTCCAGATGGTGGCCTTTCTGCTCTTCCTCACACAGACCGCAGAAGTTCCCCTGGGAGCCTTCGTGGTAGCTGTTGCTTCTGCCTGGGATGCTTGCTCCTCTCACCTTCGTGCCGAGGCTTAAATGTTTCTGCTTAGCAAGCTTTACTCTGACCACTCTACCGAAAATCAAAAAAAACAAAAAACCACAGAACCCTCCCAGCACTCCCAATCCCTTTACCCTGCTTTATTTTTTTTTCTTTTTGAACAAAGCATTGATCATCTCCATACATGCTATGTAATTTACTTATTTATTATGTTTCTCATTTATTTTCTGACTCCTACAGTTCATGTGTAAAGTCTTTGAGGGCCGGGATCTTTTACTGGTTTGCTTACTGATGTCTCCTGAATACCCAGAGCAGCGTCTGGCACAGAATAGGCATTCAGTGAATAAATAAATGAATGAAGCCCTACTTTTATTATAATTTATCTTCCAACTTTCTGTCTCATTGACTTTTTCCTTTTAGCTAGTGGTCTATTTCTTCATTTTTATTTTCTGAACCTTATGTTGAGTTTTCAATTTCTGTGATCATATTTTGTTTCCAAAAGCTCATTTTTGTTTTCCAAATGTTCGTGCTTATTTATAATCACCTGTTTGTTTCGTGGATGCAATGAACTTCTCTTATTTTCGAAATTTTCTTCTTCCTTGAATTTTTTGTTTCCTCTGAGTTTCTTTTTCTGTTTTCATTTTTTGTTGTTGTTTTCTGTACTAAAAAGGTTTCTTCAAATTTCTGATGACTTTGTCTATTCACATGTAAGATCCAGGCTCTAAAGGCTCATTGGAAATTTTGCCTACCTGTATGGAATCTGTTGATGGGTGGGCCTCACTGGGTGGTGGTAGGTGTGTCTGGCCTTTTTGCAAGGGAACTCCAAATATCAGTCTCTACAGAATTGAGGGAAGAGGCTGGTTACTTTCCAGCAAAGACGAATCCTCTTGGCTCCTGCTTGGGAGTATAGGCCTAGCTGCCAATATTATGGGATCTGAGGAGAATATGGGGTGGAATGAGGGTGGGGAGGAGTAACAGCTGGAAGTCTTGGGTTCAGCATGTAGATATTCACTTGCATTTTTCAGTACAGAACTTTATCTTGCCCTAAGTTGGACATGTATCCCGAAGAACAGAGTCCATGCAGTCTGACCCTTCCTATCTTCTGCTGGTAGAGGGGCAGGGTGACTCTGGCTGTGTGGGAGGAAAGGGGAGGAATGCAACTTGGGGGCTTGATTGTTTCTTATAAGAACCATGAACTTTCTTTCTGCTTTTAGTTCTACCCTGCACCTATGCTTCCGAAATACCTACCCAGTACCTCCAATTTCTGAGCCATCCCAGGGTATACTAGTGTAAATCTGCTCCTTTCTTCTCAGTTTTCCAGAGCTTCCCAGCAGGCTGGGGTTTTAACTTCTAGTTTGCTGAGACAGATGCCATCCACTGATTTGCTTGTCCACTTCCAGTTTTGTTGAGATCTCTCCTCTGCCATTGTCTCTTCTGCTTTCTTTTTTTCTTCTGGGTTTATGCATGTTTAATTTATTTTACTCTATTTTAATGGGGTTTCAGGAGGGAACAATAGTGAAGATGTATTAATCACCATATTTAATGGGAAGCGATTTGTGTTTTATCCAATATAAATATTTATGTAAAAATAAAAGATTTTTACTTTTCATTTCCATTTTTCTTTGGGGGTCATTTCTTGGATTTTCCCATACTCTTTCAATAGTAATTAAAATTTAGAGCTCAAACTACTTCTAGAAAATAGATATAGCTTTGGAAACTACAAATAGGAATAATCATAAGATTTTTACACATGTGAATTTCAGTTTGGTGAAAGTAAGAATGATCCATAGAACAAAGTTAATTAAGGTAGAGCAGTTATATTAATTATTAAAAAAACTACCTGTTATATGAAGATGAATCACTGATTTAATTAACACATGTATTTAAAGTATTATGTAATGTTTTGTGTATAGTTATATATAATGACCCAGGGATTATGGAATTGAGTTTATATGAGGATGCTGATTATCAAATGAAATCAAGTTTTACTCTATATATACTTATTTGTTCAATACTAGGTAAAAAGTATCTATTCTTTAAAGACATTTAAACATTCTTGAATGGTGGATAGAAGCATTGAGGTTTGACTCTCTATTCCACTGGTACACTATTTCTCAGTATTTTCAAAGTCATGTCTCTTTTGTACAAATATAAAATTCACCACTTCCCCTAGACCTTGCCATTTCTGATAAATTTCTCTTAAGAGCCTATAGGATATTTGTTAAGCTCTACCTTCTATATCTGAGGTTTTGTTTTGGCTTTCAAATATATAGTAACAAATTTTTTCTTCAAGTCACATTTTTTCACTTCTCCAGATTTGAATTAGTTCCTCCCTACTGTGGTCTGGAGAAAGGGCAGGTGACCTTACCAGGTTGATAATACTGTTGAGGATGATTTTATTTTTTCTTAAATTCGTTTATTTTAAATTTTTTTTTTTTTTTTTTTTTT
>NW_012139080.1:7761525-7774948 GCF_000956105.1 Propithecus coquereli | reverse complement strand
GCTCAGGCTGGTTTCGAACTCCTGAGCTCAAACAATCCGCTGGCCTCGGCCTCCCAGAGAGCTAGGATTACAGGCGTGAGCCACCGCGCCCGGCCCTGGTTCTAACAATTAAAGGTTCCTTTTTCTCACGTAACAAGGAGTCTAGGGATGGGCAGACTGGGGCTAAGGAGTCATTTCCACAATAGCTTAAGGATTTCAGGTCCTTTGACCTTTTCTCTGCTTTGCCGCTTTTCTTGTTTGGTGCTCATTCTGAGCTCACAATATAGCGGCTGCCCTGCTAGGCATCTCATTTATTTTCCATGCAGGAGGAAAAGGTAATGGAGAGGGCAAAAAGTATATGCCAGCTGAGCCTGACTCTTTTAATCAGGAAAACAGCAGCTTTCTTTGAAGCCAGACTTCTACCTCTCATAGGCCAGAACTATGCCCCATGACCACATGTGGTTTCAAGGGAGCTTTGTAAATAAAAATTCTCTAGCTAAGTGTATTGTCACCCTAAACAAAAGAATGGTTCTGTTAGGAAGAGGGGGAGAACAGATAGTAGGTAGTGTAGTACGTGAAATAATGGCCCTGCCCAAAGATGTCCACAACCTAATCACTGGAACCTGTGATTACGTCACATTCCATGGCAAAAGGGACTTTGCAGATGTGATTAAGTGAAGGATCTTGAGATGGGAGGATTATCCTGAATCACCTGAGTGGGCCCAATGTAATCACAAGGGTCTTTACAAGAGGGAAGCGGGAACGTCAGAGTCTGAGAGGGAGATTGATGATGGAAGTAGAAATCTGAGTGCTGTGGGGCCATGAGCCAAGGAAAGCAGGCATCATCTAGAAGCTGGAAAAGTCAAGGATCTGAATTCTTCTCTAGAGCCTCCAGAAGGAATGCAGGCTTGTCAACACTTGTTATCTTGAGCCACTTTGGACTTCTGACCTTCGGAACTGTAAGATAAGGTTGTGTTGTTTTAAGCCACCAAGTTTGTGATCATTTGTTACAGCGGCACTAGAAGACTCATACAGTGGCTAGCACTGTCAGTCGCAGAGCTCAAGCTGGGAGGAGGTGCAAGGAGACTTGCCGTGAGGAGAGGACACAGCACCTGGACAGGGACAAACATGCAGACAGAGCAAAGGTCCTCCAGACTGGGCCAGTGGGTGCAGTCTGCCTCTTGGAAGGAGTGGACAAAGGAAAACTACTGCAAGATCAAACACAACACACTCAGCCAAGGAAAGATAATTGCCTTGGACTATGAACACTCCCTATTTTGGTTGGCTTTGTTTTATTTTGTATTGGCAAAAGACTATTTCTTAGACAGAATCATGGGCTGCCAGGGAACCATGGTGATGATCCAGGCCAACCCCCTCCTCAGATTACACGTGAGCATGGTGAGGCCTGAACATATGGTGATTTCCCCACGGCTGAGAATAGTGATCTCCTGGCTCCTATCTCAGAGTGCTTTCTACCCCAGACTACTGTTTCATGCTTAAATGTTTAAGGTAGGATTACCAGATAAAATACAGGACAGCCCAGTTAAATTTAATTCCAGAAAAACAACAAATAATTTTTTAGTATATGCATTATATGAGTTTCCTATTGCTCCTCTAACAAATTACAGTGGTGTAAAGCAACACAAATTTATCTTACACTACTATGTGAGATATCCCCCTGGGTTATCACTGATCTAAAATCGAGGTATCTGGCAGTGCCGTGTTCCTCCCGAAGACTTTAATGGAGAATCTGTTTCCTTGCCTACTCCGGCTTCTAGAAACTGATTGCATTCTTTGGCTGATAGATCCTTCCTCCATCTTTAATTTTTCTCTAACTCTGACCCTCTTGCTTCCCTCTTATAAAGACTGTTATGATTACATCTGGCCCATCCAGATAATGCAAGATAATCTCCTCATCTGAAAAACCTTAACTTAATCATATTTTCAAAATCCCTTTTTCCATGTAAGAGAACATGGACATCTTCGTGGGCCATTTTTCTGCCTACCACAAGTATATTCCAAATATTGCATGGGACATACTTGTACTAAAAAATTATTCATTGTTTTTCTGACATTTGAATTTAACTGGGCCTACTGTGTTTTTATTTGCTAAACAAGGCAACCCTAGTTTTAGGAGGTGTAGATAGGTTGTATTGTCTTATGGTGTGATAACTATTATACCCATGACTTTAATAATAAACAAAATATTGTATTTGGACTGGTGAGCTCCTATTGCAATAAATGCTTTCCTTTTTGGAAAAATGTATATTAGCCTTTTAATATTTTGTACTGTATTTTTAGTGAAAAGCTGCTAAGCAATTTCTGTTAAATTAATCTTTAACATGGATCCCTAAGAATAACTGAACATTTTGCAGCAGTCACAGAGAAAGGATGTCAAGTATTTATTTTAAACATTTCCAATTTCCCCAAACACCAAATGGTTCAATTCTCTCAACCAGCCCATTAATAAATCTGTTATCCAAAAATGTGGGTCTAAACATGGCTTAACTTGGCTGTACTTGATTATTGAGTGTATAGAATGTCTTTCCCTTTTAACCAAAACATTTCAAGGGTGAAGAGGGGCCAGGGAGTGGAACTCACGGCCTGAGATGGGTTCAGAATTGATTTTTCCTTGTTTGGCCATGCTGAAACAGGCCCCAATTCCCACTCAAGCTCATTTCTGAATAATCCCCTGAAAAAGTCATCTCTGTGGGCACTGGAGCCATCTCTTACTTGATTTTTCTCTACTCTGATGGCAGCAGAGGACTCTGCTTCTAGTGAAGGGCAGCTGAATTCCACCACCCTGACTTTAGGATTGATCAAAATGTCTCTTTCCTCATACAAACCTCCCCAAGCTGCCCTTAATAACTATATTAAAACTGATTACAATTAGTGGTATTCACTGACACGCAAATACTACAAAGCTTAAATGCACTATAAAAAAAACTGTCTTAAATAGATTGCTCTGGTGTTAAGAACAAATTGTATAAAACTTAGAAATAAGTCAAGAGGGTAACTGTCTTTTCAGAGTCATACTAAAGTATTAACAGGCCATCTAAGGATTATATCAACCTCTGGGTCTAGGAGGTTGTGCTGTTATTTTACTTTCCTCATTACTGTTAATGAATGACCCCGATTCTGTGTAGTTAAGTATTAATTTGTGGATTTGTGTCTGGTAGAAATACAAATGATTTCTCTCTGGTAGAAAAGATAACCCCAAAAGTTATGATTTCATTGCTCCAAAGTACATCAACTAGTTTGATATCTAATCTAGCAATGCTATTCTAACTTCCTTTTTTTTAAGTGACTTTCCTGATAAACTGTGTAAGCACTTGCTCCTCGGATGCTCTTAAACCAGCTTGACACTCTTACTGGATCCCTCATGAATTAATGAGTTGAGTAAAATTGGACATGTACTCATCCTATATTTGTATAAGGTCATGTTTTAACTTTTTGAAAATTATGCTTTAACCACAGCATAAATCAGCCCACCTGGTTTACACTGTGGATTTGCTTTATCAACTTCTTTCTTTACAGATGGGTTGAAGGTCCAAATTTCTTAGCATAGCATTCAAGGTTCTTCATGTTCTGGTCCCAGCTGACATCTCCTCTTCTATAAAGTTTTCCCCAACTTCCGGTTTCCCTCTCTACACTACCCCCTCCTCGGGCAGAGTCAGATATCCCTCATCTTTTGTGCCCAGTAACCCAAACATATGTTTGTTGATAATTGAACTGTTTTCCTACCCTTCTGGTTGGCATGTGACCTGGAGGTTAATTCAAATAACACATTCCATCTCCGCGCCCCAGTGATTGCCTCGTGGGGGTGGGGGTGGTTATATGATCCACCCTGGTTCAGGCAGCATTGTTCTCAGGACATTTATGGCAATGGTGTGACAAAATCACTCTTTCTTTCCCACTGGATGTGGACAAAAGCCTGTAGGCCTGGAATCTGGTGACAGCAATCTTTGGGTGGTGAGAAGAGGCAGCCTTAGGATGAAATCAATATTGCAGAAAGCGGCTCTGAGAAAGGTAAAGAAACTGAGGCCTTGGTAACACGGTTCCATTTCTGGATCAGGCCTTAAGACAGGCTTGCTTCTAGATTTTTCTGTTCAGTGAGCCAATAAATCTCTTTGATCACTTAAACCTGTTTGAATCAGGCTTTCTACTGTTTGCAGCCAGAGGCATCCTAGCTGACACATACACCTGTATTACTCATTTGTATGTCCGTCAGTATTTCCTGAGTAATTTTGTATCTGCCTAACTTCTGGCCATAGAGAAACATCTTTGTGATCCCAGTGCCTTGCTCAGTTTCTGGCTCAGCTGGAACCCAATAAATGTTGCCTGAGTTAGTTAGAAGAAAACAGGTTTTTTTTGTGCTATACTCTTGATATTTTTACAAGTAGTGAAATTAAAACCTACTTTCCCCACCTTCTGCAAACCCCAGTGTCTACCACATTACAAGGCTTGATTATCTTTTCTGACATCCCTCTCATCTAACCCGAAGTGACACGAATGTCTCCATACCCTACTCTATGGCGTCAGCCCCTGCCCCCTTCCTCTGGAAATTTCCCAGAAAGATATGCCTGGATAGTTAGCCAGGTTGGCACATGGTGGTTTTAACAGAGCACTGCATAAATAAACTCGCACCATATGTAAACAAGATCCACTTAGTCACTTGCAACTTCAGATTTCAAAAATGATTGTGGAAACTCGGCCTTAAATGTGCAAATCTTCTCTGAAATTTACGGGCCTCACTGTCTGAGCAGCCCACCTCCGGACAGGCTGGGAAATCATGTGGGAAAGAGATTTTGCTGGCAGATTCAGAAGGCCTGAGAATGAATCTCTTCTCAAGCGCCAGGCACAAATGCTGGGAAGCGCTCTGGAGTCATCTCTCCCGGCGGACATTCACAACATCTCCATCTGACAAGTGCACCTGTCCCGCCTGAATAACCGCTTTTTGACAATCATGCCAATTTTATCACACTTCTTGTATGTCTCTTGCACAAAGAATGAGAACTCAAAACATCTGTGGGAAGAACGAGCCAGGAGAATGATTTTGTGCTTAATATATTTGCATACATTGGCAGCAGCAAGGAAGAGACTCTTACTTTGAACTGATTCAAGTAGATAGGAGCCAGGCAGATTTTAACAGTTTAAAATTGAATTCAGTAACTTCTTAAACACCAAAGGAGAAAATCTGTCTGCTTCAATTCCTATGGCATCAATTTTAAAAATATTGAATGCCATCAAAGTAGGCCACATCAGTTTCATATTTCAGATGTGATTTACTGTTGTGTCATTTCCTGGAATCCACTTCATCTGGGACAAACAGTTGCTAATAATTTATGTATGATTTACCACTTCCCCATGTTAAAAGTAGAGTGAAATAACCAGGATCAATCTGGCTTTTACACCAGAGGCCAGAAACCTCTTTCCTATCCACCACCGGGGGTAACTTAGGGGTGTGGTGTTACCATTTAAACATGAAACACTCTCAGTTCCTATATATTTTTTCTCCCTCTTGATTCATGAAACACCCAGACATAAAAATAGCAAGTAGGTGCGGGAGGCAGACACTCCCAAAAAGAAGCAGAATTTATGATTGGTGTCTTATAGAATTGTTAATAGGTTTGCTAATACTTCTTTCTTTCAATGACTAGGGACTTGATGCTCTTAAACTCACAGTGTTCCCACTTGAGGTGAGATTGTGGGGATACAGCAGATGGACACCTACAAGTTATTTTTAACAAGAATGACCTGTCCCAAGGGTCACTGCAGACTTTAATTTTGAAGGGTGAGTCTGAAATATTTCATATCTTTGTGGCACATGACTACATCCACATTTCAACGAATGTTTTCTGTCCCAAATTGAAAATGTTTAAAGGAGGGAAGATCTGCAGTTTTACATAACAGAGGGGCAGCGATCTTCATATTACCTAAGATGCTCCCATTTTGATTTCAGCAACATAATGATCACCTCCTCGAAAAAGGCCAATAATCATGTTAGAATATCTCAGTGTGGGTCACAGAACACAAGTTTGTAAAGCTTAATGACATCTGTGGGGATTATTCAGTGAAAGTGGAATTTCTGAGCTGAGAAGTTCAGATCTCTGTTCATCTATATGAATGTACTAATCAGTTAACAAATACATACTCAATATTTATTCCATGCCAAGCTAACAGGTATGGGGAAACTGAGAGGTATAAGGCATGGTGTCTGTCTTGAATCACAATTTAATTGAAGATAAAAAAATTACATCATAAAAAAGTCCATATTCATCCTTCAAGAACCAGCTCAAGACTCCCTACCCTGACGTGCCTCCGTTTTCCTTCCTTGAAAGAGTTGATCACTCTTTTCTTCTGAACTTTACAGTACTTCCACTCTAAACTGTAATGATTTCTACAGGCATCTTCTCCTTGACAGGTATCTTTGTAGTTGCCTAGTATAGTACAACACAGTAGGTGCTCAAAAAAATGTAAGTTAAATAAGCAATGAACAAAGAAGTCAGCACACCAGATGAACCAAAAGAACATTCTGGATTGTAATATTCATGAAATAAGTAGGGCAGAATAAGCTCTTGCTCCAAGTTGGGATGTTCAGGGAAGACTTCACTGAGGGAATGTGAAATACACTGGACCTTTGTGGCTGGACTGGTCCGATGTAGGAAATTGTGCATTTGACAGTGAAGACTCTACCACCACATCCTCCGGTAGCTTCTTGAGAAAGGGTAAAACTACCTCTCTCTCTTTCTTTTTCACTTATAATTATATAATTTTCCAAATATACCATTTCCTCAAGGTGTTTGCTTTTTTACAATACTGGTGATTTTGTATATGCTGTTTGTCCACACATTCATTATTCATTCATTTCATAAGTACTTCTTGTGTTCCTACCACGTGTCAGGCACTACTTCTGCCTAGAACACCCTCGTCTCTGAATGCCCTCTTTCTCCACCTGAACTTCCACTCAACTGAATTTATCTGACTTTTATTATGGGCTCATTCAAGGTCAGATACTGTGCTAGACATGCTTTAAACCTCAGCTCAAATCACAATTTCTTACCAGACTTCCTTTTTCCTCCAGCCAGAGTTAATTGCTCCTGCCACACTCTATATTGGTACTTCCATGTTTTGTTTGTTCATTTGTTTATTCATTCATTATTTCATTGACATTTTTGAGAGTCTACCATATGCCTGACAACGCATTAGGAGCTGGGGAAATCGTGGTGTGAGGTAAGTGCCAACAGACATTTGTGCCTAATGCAATGGAAACTCTAAGGTGAAGCCACTAATTGCATGTTGTAATTATTTCCCTTGGTCCCTGTGCTCCTCACAGACTTTGAGCTACCTAAAAGGATGGATTACCTCTTCTTATTATCCTTAGTACCTGGCATAGTCTCTGGCACATGGAAAGTGCTTAATAAAAATTTGTTGTATGTTTGAAGCTCACCACATGCTAGTTGAAAAATTGGGAGCCAACCTGCACTGGCTCATCAAACAGCCACCAAAGTAGTTATTTCTCCAGGTTCTCACATTTTGGTTTTTGTCTTTTCTCCAAGTTGATTTAAAATAAAAGCTCATCTACAGCCCAGTTACATTTCAGCCCCTTTGGCCCAGTCAGGCTGGCAACATGCCAAACCCACACTTAGATTTATAGGAGCTGGGGGTAGGTAGGTAGGTGGTGGGGGGTGGCTCAGGTATATTGGGTGCTTAGAGAGAGGTGAAGGAGGAAAATAAACTTAAAAGATGAGATGGAGTCAAATACAAGGGAGGTCTCCTTCTTAATTTTTCTAGGGCCTGCCAGCCCTGATAAATTAGTTTTATCTTGAGGTTTGAAGATAAATGAAAGATCTTAGATGAACTAAAAACTAAAAACAAAATAACTGGAAAACATTGAAAAACACGTCCCCAGTCCTGTGTAAAGTTTTGCAGTTGCTGGCTGGCTGATGTCTGCATCCTTGCCAGCTTCAAATCGTTGCTGCTAGACGTAATCAAAGTTGATGAAATAATTTGCAGATTTTACATCTAACAATGAAAAAAATTTCCTTTATTCATAGGGATACGATGAGAGGAGTCTCGTGAATTAGTGTTAGAGTAACTTGTGGTTATTCCACAGGTTATCAGTTATCCTGGTGGTGAGCAAGGCTCTTTTGCAGGCAGATTAATTCATTCTAAAAAATGAGATGATGAGATAAGAGTAAGCACTGAAATATTTCACTGTTTGGAAGACTTGCATTCCAATGTGGATATTAAGCTAATTTGCTTATCTTAATCCCATCTTTGGATTGACCTACATTTCAAAATGATGATGTGTTCTGGAATCTCAGACCTCCCTTTGGAAGTGTTCAGGCAAAGCAGATTGCTTAGATTCCTTTAATGTCACTGCTACTTTGCTAAAAACAAATAAAGTCCTGCTGTAATAAACACAGTATTGTAGAAATCTCTTGTGTCACAGATTCCCACATGGGAGCATTGACTCATTTATTTCTCCCAATTATATTTGAGAAAAAATTGTTTTATCAACAAAATAATCACATTGATTATATTAATTCAGAATTTATCTCCAGATTTCCTAATTCTGTACCAGCAAGTTTGTTTATTTTACTAAAACGGTTTGCAACAGACAGTTTCATTTAAGCTAAATAGACTTTCTGATTACTCCTGTTCTTGGATCCTTCCTTTTGGGGGCTTAGGCACCCCTGGAAATGCCAGTTAAGGAGATAATACCTGAACTTCTTTTTCCCCCTATCCTGGCCGATTCTGATTTCTGAACTGAGTCCTCTTAACCGTTCTGTGAAGCCTGATGTCCTGACTGCTTGTTAGTTTAGCCCTTTTCCCACGTTCAGGCGCTGCGCTGCCCAAGCCTAGCTCCCCTTGTGCAGGCTCAAGGTGTGTGGCGCCCGGTGGGGAAGGTGGCGCCGCGACACCGGCCTTCCCACCCCGCAGCTCCGCAGGGCCGCTGCGCCGCGACCCTCCCGTGCGGGGGCCCTGACGGCTGCGCAGCGCCCCCCACGCCCGCCAGGAGCCGCCCTGCGTCTCGCCAGTGAATTCTCTCCTCACCTGAAGTAAACGGAGTAAGTTTCGGTTACTCACAGTAAGAACCCCAACTGGTTCCTTTATTTTGTGTTCTAGCCTTCTCTTTTATTTCTGTTGTTTTCTCAGACCGTCATGTCTCAGCCCACCAGAACAAAACTTTTGACTTTTAAGTCCGTCCGTGCTGCTGCAACAAAAGATTAATACCACAGACTAGGTTTATAAAGAACAGAAATTAATTTCCTCACAGTTCTGGAGGCCGGGAAGTCCAAGATCAAGGCGCCGGCAGGTCCCGTGTCTGTGAGGGCCGCTTTCCGCTTTCAAGACGGCTCTGAGAATGCCGTGTCCTCACAGGGCAAAAAGGGGCAAAAAAAGGGCGAATGCTGTGTGAAGTCTCTTTGGTAAAGGCCTTAATCCCATTCACCAGGGCTCCGCTCTCATGACTTACTCATCTCCAAAAGGTTCCCCACCTGGAAAGGTATTTTTACTACCAGGAAAACATAGGAAATTGGGGAAAATAACCAACAGTTTCACCCAACTAGATCACATGAGCATTCAGTTACTGATGGGGTTTTCCTGTTACCTCCTCATCAGAGAGCAGTTTTGCTCTCAATTTTTATGCTTTGCCCTTTTTCTTTAAAAAACACATATTATTTGTTTAATTTTTGCATTAAAGGCAATTTTCCAGGCTGTTATGATTTTTACACAGTATTAAGGCCTGCATCCATTATTAACGTATTTTAAAAATTCCTCCCCCAGATTTATACATGTGTACTTATATTTTTTAGAATAGTTTTCTATTTCAGGAGAATTGAGCAGAAAGTACAGAGTTGCCACCCTCCCCATCTAGTTTCCCTTATTATAAACACCTTCCATTACTGTGGTATATACTTACATAGTGCCTACGTACTTACATAATATGGTTCAATTAATAAACCAATACTGATATATTAGCCAAAGTCCTAGTTGATTCAGATTTCCTTAGTTTTGTGTTGTTTTTTTTTTTTATAACTTACCATCCTTTTTCTGTTCCAGGATCCCATTGTGCATCTTGGTTGTGACAGACTTTCCTTTTTTCTGATGACCTTGACAGTTTTGAGAAATACTGGTGGTATATCGTAGGATACCCCTCTACTGGAATTTATTTCATTTTTTTTCATGATTAGACAGAGTTGAGAGTTTTTGGAGAGGAAGATCACAGAATGAAAATGCCATTTTCACTACACCATATCAAGGGCACACACTCTTACCGTGATTTATGACCACTGATGTTGATCCCTGTCACCTGGCTGGCAGACATTGTCAGCTTTCTCCACTGTAAAGTTACTTTTTTCCATACTGTACTCTTCAGCAGAAAGTCACTATGTGGAGCCCACACTTAGGGAGCAGGGACTTATGCTTCATCTCTCTTAAGGTGAAGTATCTACAGAAATTATTTGGAATTCTTCTGCATGGGAGATTTGTCTTTTCTCCTCCATTTGCTAGTTTATTTATGTCAGTATGGACTCATGGGTAGCTATATTATCCTTTGGGTTATAATTCAATGCTACCTTATTTGTTGCTGTAATTGTCCCAACTTTGGTCATTGGAAGCTCTTTCAGTTGGCTCCTATGCCCCTTTGACATGCCCCCATCAGTGTGTGTGTGTGTGTGTGTGTGTGTTTGTGTGTTGAGCACTTCCTTATTTTCTGTCACTACGAGATGCTCCAGGCTCATCTCATATACTTCTGGCCTGTCTTAGAGTCAGTCATTTCTCCAAGGAGTCCTGATTCCTTTATTAACCACGCTCTGGACGCCAGGTGTGCTCAGCACCACTGGTGTCCTCTAGTTTGGATGCTCTCAGTTGTGCTCTGCCACTTTTTTTACTCATATACTTTGTCTGCTTTGATTACTCTCACAGTCCTGGCCCCAATTCTCCCTGCTGTTTGTCTTTTCAACTATCTCTTTGTTCTTACTCATGGACTGTCCTGCCCTGTAGCTATTGCTTCTGATATTGCTTGGCGTGTGTTCACCGCCTTCTCTTTTGTATTTCCCACTGTCGTTTTCTTTAGGAATGTCTAGCCCACTGCCTGGGTCACAGTACGCACTTAACAAGTATTATTGAATAAGCATTGAGTACATTTGATCTAGTGGAAAGGTGTCCTATTCTTGTGCGCTCTACGATGCTTCACAAGCAGAGGGAACTTCAGACCCCAGTGGAATCCCAGTTTGGAATTTGCTGTGGGATTCCCAGGCACCTGCTCTTAAACTCTGTGGCTCACAGAGAAGACCAGCCACCTCCTCGTCCTCTCTCTTCCCCTTATCACCTCCCATCAGTCCAAGGCCTGCTCTGAGTGAAGCCTGTCCCAACCTCCCACATAGGCTTATTACATAAATGGTACCCACATTGCCTGGAAAAGTAAACGTGAGTCTTTAAAGATTTGCCTGACCACTATATAGTGACTTAGTCACTAGTCATTTATTTGATATAATCAGAACCTGGTTGAATCAATCACCATTATCTGTTTTTTCCATTACATACATTAAAATGCAAATTTAGCCTGACACTCAGGGCTGCTGCCTGGCTTGTTATGTTTGTATCACCGACCGTAGCCTTGTACTAGGTGTGGTTCCCTCGAGCCCTGCTAGACTACCAGAGGTCACCATGCCACTGCTCATGCTGCTCCCCTGCCTTTTTGCTTTGTGGCTATCCAGCATGATGTATTAAGAAGACTTTCCTTTTTCTATTGAGTTAACTTGGAGGCAATAAAAATTCAATTGACTATAGATGTCTGGGTCTATTTCTGTCCTCTATTTTGTTCCATTGATCTATTTGTCTGTTCTTAGGCTAATATTACACTGTCTTGATTACTGTATGTCTACTGTAATACTCAAAAATCAAGCAGCATACACCCTCTTCCTTCTTAGTCTTCAAAATAGTTTTGCTTTTCTAGGCCTTTTTCATTCTCATGAATTTTAGAATTAGTTTGTCAATTATGTATTTTAAAAAGTATGCTAGATACACAAAGAGTGCAATGCGCACCACCCGAAGGATGGACATATTTGAAACTCAGACTTAGGGGGGGAGGGGGACGGGGGGGGCAAGGGCAACATACGTAACCTAAACATCTGTACCCCCATAATATGCTGAAATAAAAAAAAAAAGTATGCTAGAATTTTGATTGGGATTGTATTAAATTTAGATCAATTAAAAGAGGGCTGTCACCTAAACAATAGTTAGTCTTCCAATCATAAACATAGTATGTCCCTCTACTTATTTGGGTCTTTTAAAATTTCTCTCAGGAATGTCTTATAGTTTTTAGCGTAGAAGCCTTTCATGTCTTTTGTTAAATTTATTCCTAAGTATTTGATGTTTTCTTGTGTTCTTGTAAATGGTATTGTTTTTGAATTTTCTTTTCCAATTGTTTGTTGCTAGTACATAGAAATACAATAGACATTTCTATGTAGATCTTGGATACTGAGACTTTGACAAATTCACTTACTATTTCTACTAGTTTTTCTTATAGATTTCTTAGGATTTTTCATATACAGAATCATGTTATCTACAAATAAAGACAATTTTACTTCTTCCTTTCTGATCTTTATGCCTTTTGGAGCCTTTTGTTGCCTTATTGTTCTTGCAGTACCATGTTTAATGGAAGTGGTGAGAGTGCACAAATTTGCCAGTATGCCAGTATTCCCTCTAATTCCAATGCCCTTTCTCTCTTTCTTTGTCCATCTGGAGAATATCCTCACCTTGCAGGAATCAGCTCAATGGCCATATCATTCATAAAGACTTTCCTAATTCCTCACTTAATACTAGGAGAATTGCATTCTTCCCTCTGTGTCCCCAATGTTCCCCACAGAGATGTTTCTATACAACTCATAACGTGGCACCACACTTTCCTCTGTACATTTCTGTCTCCTATCACTGTTTGTGCAAATGTTTTTAAAATTAAATTAAGTTTTCAGTTTTGAAATAATTGTTGATTCACATACAATTGCAAGAAATAATGCAGATAGATCCCATGTACTGTTTATCTAGTGTCCTCCAGTGGTAACATCTTTGAAAACTATAGTACAATATCATCACAACAAGGATGTTGACATTGATATAGTCAAGATACAGAGCATTTCTATCACTATGAGAATCTCTCATTGCCTTTTCATTGCCACGCTCACTAGCCCCTCCCCCACCCTCCTGACCCTGACCACTGGCAACCATTATTCCGTTTTTCATTTATATAGTTTGTCATTTCAAGAATGTTATATCGGCCGGGCGTGGTGGCTCACGCCTGTAATCCTAGCACTCTGGGAGGCCGAGGCGGGTGGATCGCTCAAGGTCAGGAGTTTGAGACCAGCCTGAGCAAGAGTGAGACCCCGTCTCTACTAAAAAAAAAATAGAAAGAATTGATCTGGACAACTAAAAATAT
>NW_012139080.1:7757930-7761340 GCF_000956105.1 Propithecus coquereli | reverse complement strand
AATGTTATATCAATGGAATCATACAGGATATGATCTTTTAGGGTAGGCTTTTTTCACTCAGCATAATTCCCCTGCAGATTCATCCAAGTAGTTGCTTGTTGCATGTATCAATAGTTCATTCTTATTACTGAGTAGTACTTTATGATATGCATGTAGAAAAGTTTGTATAACCATTCACACATTGGTTATTACAAAGCAAGCTGCTATTAACATTATTTACAGGTTTTTGGGTGAATGTAAGTTTTCAATTCTTTTGGTAAATGACAAGAGAACAATTGCTGGGTCATATGATAGTTGCAGGTTCAGTTCTCTAAGAAACTACCAACCTGTTTTCTAGAGTGGCTGTTTTATAGTTTTACATTTTACATTTAAGTCTTTGATTCATTTTGAGTTAATTTTTGTATAATTTATGAAGTTTAGGTCAATGTCCAATTGCTCCAGCACCATTTGTTGAAATTTCTCCATTGAATTGCTTCTGTACCTTTGTGAAAAATCAGCTGAGTGTGTTTGTGTTTATCTATTTCTGGGTTCTCTGTTCTGTTCCAATCAGCTATGCTTCTATGCCTCTGGCAATATTACATGCTCTAATGACTATAGCTATTATAATAAGCCTTAATGAAGAAATAAAACTGTCCTATTTGCAAATGGCATGATTGTCTATGTAGAAAACCCTGTGGTATCTACAAGAAAAACTCCTAAAACTGGTAAATAAGTTCAGCAATGTTGTCAGATTCAAGAGCAACACATAAATATCAATCACATTCTATATACTAACAATAAACATAAGGAAAGCAAAACTTGAAACACAGTATTATTTATAATTACTCCAAATAAAATGAAATACTTATATGTACACTTAATAAAACATATATAGCATTTGTATGTTGAAAATTATAAAATTCTGATGAAAGAAATCAAAGAAGACCAAGATAAATGGAGAGACATACTATATTTGTGAATTGGAAGATTTGATATAGTAAAGATGTCATTTCTCCCCGAATTGATCTATAGGTTTAGTAAAATTGAATTAATGAATCGAATAGAATAATTTCTCCCTTGTCCAAATTGTTTTAGCTATTCTAGGGTGTGTATCTTTCCATATAAATTTAATAATAAATTTACCTATGTCTACAAAAAAACCTTCCTGAGATTTTGATAGGAATTTCATTAAACCTCAGAAAATACACAAACACATGAAAATTAAACAACATGCTCCTGAATGACCAATGGGTCAATAAAGAAATTAAGAAGGAAATTAAAAATTTTTCTTGAAAGAAATGAAAATGGAAATACAAGATACCAAAATACAGTAAAAAAAGTACTAAGAGGGAAATTTATAGCAATAAATGACTATATCAAAAAAGTAGAAAGACTTCAAATAAACAACTTAATGCTGCACCTCAAGAAGCTAGAAAAGCAAGAACAAACCAAACCCCAAATTAGTGAAAGGAAAAAAATAATAAAGATCAGAGCAGAAATAAATGAAATTAAACCTCCCCAAAATACAAAAGATCAGAAAAACAAAAAGTTAGTTTTTTTAAAAGATAAAAAAAATCCACATACCTTTAGCTAGACTAAGAAAAAAAGAGAGAAGACCCAATTGAATATAATCAGAAATAAAGGAGACATGACAACTGATACCACAGAAGTACAAAGAATTACTAGAGACTGTTCTGAACTATATGCCAACAAATTGGAAAACCTAGAAGAAACAGAAAAATTCCTACAAACATACAACCAACCAAGATTGAACCATAAAGAAATAGAAAACTTCAACAAACCAATAATGAGCAATGAAAATTGAAGCCATAATAAAAAGTCTCCCATCCAAGAAAAGCTCAGGACCAATGGCTTCACTGCTGAATTCTACCAAATGTTTAAAGGAGAACTAATACCAAAAACTATTACTTAAACCATTCCAAAAAATTGATGGGAAGGGAATGCTTCTAAACTCATCCCACAAGGCAAGCATTACCCTGATATCCTGATACCAAAACCAGACAAGGACATAACACAAGAAAACTACAGACCACATGCCTGATGAACACAGATGCAAAAATCCTTAACAAAATACTAGCAAACCAAATTCAACAACACATTAAAAACATTATTCACTATGATCAAGGGGGATTCATCCCAGGGATGCAAGGATGGTTTAATACACAATTCAATAAATGTGATACATCACATTAACAGGACTGAGAACAAAAACCATATGATCATTTCAATAGATGCTGAAAAAGCATTTGATAAAATTCAGCATCGCTTTATGACAAAAACCTTCAATAAACTGGGTACAGAAAGAACACACCTCAAAATGATAAAGGCCATATATGATAAACCCACAGCTAATATCATATTGAATGGCGAAAAATTGAAAGCCCATTCAGTACAGGCTTTCAATGTGGGCAGATGACATCTTTTTTTTTTCCTTCTTTTTTTATATTTTATCTTTTATTTTTATTTTTTTGAGATAGGGTCTTGCTGTGTCACCCTGGCTGGAAGGCAGTGGCATCATCATAGCTCACTGCAACCTCAAACTCCTGGGCTCAAGCGATCCTCCTGCCTCAGCCTCCCAAGTAGCTGGGACTACAGGTGCATGCCTTCTGTTTTTGGTAGAGATGGATTCTCCCTCTTGCTCAGGCTGGTCTTGAACTCCTGGCCTCAAGTGATCCTCCCACCTCAGCCTCCCAAAGTGTTAGGATTACAGTCGTGAGCCACCACATCTTGCCAACATGATCTTATACTGAGAAAAAATTAGACTCCACCAAAAAACTGTTAGAATTGATAAAGGAATTCAGTAAAGTTGCAGGACACAAAATCAGCATACAATAATCAGTAGCATTTACATACCCCAACAACAAACAATCCAAAAAAGAAATTAAGAAAGCAATCCCGTTTACAATAGCTACAAAGAATATAAAATACTTAGAGATCAATTTAACCAAAGAAGTGAAAGATCCATATGAGGAAAACTATAAAACATTGATGAAAGAAATTGAAAAGGACACAAAAAAGTGGAAAGATATCCTATGCTCTTGGATTGGAAGAATTAATATTGTTAAAATGACAATTCTACTCAAAACAATTTACAGATTCAATGCAATTCCTATGGAAATACCAATGATATTCTTCACAGAAATAGAAAAAACAGTCCTAAAATTTATATGGAACCACACAAGACCCTGAATAGCCAAAGCAAGCCTAAGCAAAAGAACAAAGCTGGAGGAATCATATTACCTGACTTCAAAACAAAGTTTTAGTAACCAAATCAGCATGGCATAAAAACAGACACATAGGCCGGGCGCAGTGGCACACGCCTGTAATCCTAGCACTCTGGGAGGCCGAGGCGGGCGGATTGCTTGAGCTCAGGAGTTCGAGACCAGCCTGAGCAAGAGCGAGACCCCGTC
>NW_012139080.1:7741617-7757735 GCF_000956105.1 Propithecus coquereli | reverse complement strand
AAAAAAAACAAAAAAAAAAACAAACCAGACACATAGACCAATGGAACAGAATAGAGAACCCAGATACAAGTCCATACATTCCAACCAACTCATTTTCAACCAAAGTGCCAAGAATATACAATGGAGAAAAGACTGTCTTTTCAATAACGGTGCTGGGAAAACCGGATATCCACATGCAGAAAAATGAAACTAGACCGCTATTTCTCATCATATACAAAAATCAACTCAAAACAGATTAAAGACTTAAATCTAAGACCTGAAACTGTGAAACTACCATGAGAAAAAATTTTGGAAATGCTCTAGGACATTAGTCTGGGCAAAGATTTTTATGTGTAAAACCTCAAAAGCACAGGCAACCAAAGCAAAAATAGAAAAAAGAGATTATCTCAAGCTAAAAAGCTCCTACACAGCAAAGGAAATAATCAACAAAGTGAAGAGACAACCCACAGAATGGGAGAAAATATTTGCAAACTATCCATCTGATAAGGGATTAATAACCAGAATATATAAGGAGTTCAAACAACTCAATAGCAAAAAAACCAAATAATCTGATTTTTAAAAAGGGAAAAAGATGTGAATAGACATTTCTCAAAAGAAAACATACAAATGGCCAACAGGTATATGAAAAAATGCTCAACATCACTAATCATCAGAGAAACGCAAATCAAATCCACAATGAGATATCATCTCACTCCAGTTAAAATGGCTTTTATCCAAAAGACAGGGAATAATGGATGCTTGCAAGGATATGGAGAAAGAGGAACCCTCATACACTGTTGGTGGGAATGTCAATTATTACAGTCATTATGAAAAACAGTATGGAGAGTCCTTAAAAAACTAAAAATAGATCTACCATATGATCCAGCAATTTTCCTACTGGGTATATATCCAAAAGAAAGGAACTCAATATATTGAAGAGATATCTGCATTCTCATGCTTATTGCAGCATTATTCACAACAGCCAAAAAGTGTAATCAATCTAAGTGCCCATCAATGGATGAAAGGATACAGAAAATGTGGTATATATACATAATAGAATATCATTCAGCCATAAGAAAGAATGAAATCCTATCATTTACAGCAACTTGGATGGAACTGGAGATCATTATGTTAAGTGAAATAAACCAGGCACAGAAAGACAAATGTCACATGTTCTTACTCATATGTGAGAGCTAAATAAGTGTATCTCATGAAGATAGAGTAGATTGGTGGTTCCCAGAGGCTGGGAAGGGTAAGGGGAGGGGAGACGAAGAGAGGTTGATTCATGGATACAAATATACAGTTTGATAGAAGAAATAAGACTTGGTATTTGATAGATCAGTATAGTGACTATAGTTAATAAAAATCTATTATATATTTCAAAATAGCTAGAAGAGAATTTGAATGTTTCTAGCATAAAGGAAAGGCAAATATTTAAGGTGACGTATATCCAAATTTACTGATTTGATCTTTACAAATTATATGAAAATATGAAATTATCACACGTACCCCCAAAATATGTACATTTATTATGTATCAATGGAAAAAACAAAAATAAAAGCCATGAATTCAGTGAAGTCATGAGCATTGAAGCCACCTATTGCTCTGTGGGCCTTTATTCTTTTCTAATTGCCTGGGGCATTGGTTTTAAAGGGCAGCACAGTGTGACCAGGGACAAAGGAAGTTAGATTGGAGGCCCCTAGTAACAGGAGATCTGTATAAACACACTTTAAATGGGTGACTTAGACAAAAATCTGCCTGTCAAAGGGACATTGGAAGAAAATTTGCTTTCTTTCTTTTTTGAGACAGAGTCTCACTCCTTTGCCCGGGCTAGAGTGCCGTGGCGTCAGCCTAGCTCACAGCAACCTCAAATTCCTGGGCTCAAGAGATCCTACTGCCTCAGCCTCCCGAGTAGCTGGGACTACAGGCATGCGCCACCATGCCCGGCTAATTTTTTCTATATATTTTTAGTTGTCCGATTAATTTCTTTCTATTTTTAGTAGAGACGGGGTCTCGCTCTTGCTCAGGCTGGTTTCGAACTCCTGAGCTCAAACAATCCGCCCGCCTCGGCCTCCCAGAGTGCTAGGATTACAGGCGTGAGCCACAGCGCCCGGCCAAAATTTGCTTTCTTTTGGCTTTCACTCAGAGGGAAAAATCCCCAAGAATTCATAACCACAGGCCAGCCCCTTATGAAGGATTGTGGCCCAAATTCACGTTGCCCATGTGGCTTGATAAACCTCAAAGCAAGAATTTACTTCTAAGTGAACCAGGGTTGACAGTGCCCGAGATACATGGTGGATGCAAACTAAAATTCTCTCTGGGGGAAGGTACCTTAAACCCAGGCCTCAAAGAATTCCTTTAGAGAATATTACAGAGAATATGAATCACAATAAAAAAAAGAAAGCATGTGAGAAAACAAGGTACCATGAGTGAGAGTCAGCAAAACAATAGTGGAACCAGATGAGCAAAACCACCAAACACCGTGATCACACACAGAATATACAATTACTATGTTGAATATATTTGAAGAAACAAAAGAGGCCATTAGAAGTATACTTATGGAACAAGAGACATCCAAATGACCGAAGGGAGATGAGCCTACAAAGCAGATAGTGGCACCACCGTGGGACCTTAACCTTAAATGCCTGGGAAAGAACAGGGGAATTTATATATGTACACGATGGAAGCATTGAAATCTTCAAATAGTGAGACTGACATATATTAAGTGGAGTTTAACTAGGACTAATCTGGGAGCCACGTGCAGAAGGGACTAGAAGGTAAAAGGTAGCATAAATATCAATTGGAAATTCCATGGCAGGAGTGCCAGTTTGTGATCCTGAAAGTGATGGGAGTAGAAAGAAAGTACAGAAGGGGGAGGCATCATGGTGGAGCAAGCAGCAGTATTTGGTGTCTGGACAGCAAGGGAGTGGAAAAGATTCTGGTGTAAGCCTTAGAGTCTCTGACTAATATCTTGTATTCCCTTCTCCTAGAACTTACCCCAAACCCAAGTCCCTGGGCTCAATCTCAACTTCAACTCAGCCCCTGTGACCTGGGCATGAACAACATGAGAGTGCACAGGGGAGAGCTTGGGGACTGCAACCCTTCAAAAGGCATCAGGATGCAATAAGCCTCCTACTAACCAAAAAAAGACGGACTTCACCCAGCTCTGCTGAGACTGGAGTCATAACGACAGTGCATTAAATATTACAAAGCCCTTTTAAACACCCCGTTTCAATTGATCCTTGATGTAGGCTGACAAGACCTTACTTATTCCTATTTTATGAGTTATGAAGCTGGGCTCAGCGGTATGAAGGAACATGCCCAAGGTCACATAAGTCAGTGAGTGGTGAAGCTAAGACCAGGCTATTTCAGGCTAGAACTCTTAATTCTTCCACATCATGAAAGTGGAGATCTCAGGATGGAAACCTGTTGGTTTTCATTATGTTCCATTGTATTTGAGGCCTTGCATGGACACAGGGCATAAAAAGAAGAGAAATTGCAGAAAACTTTAGTTCTAGCTGGTTCACAGCTTACAGAGGGAATTGTGTAATGCGACCCATTTTGCAATTTCTCTGATGCTTTTCATCATAAGCAAGTGAATATGGGGGAGGGGCGATGGCTGGGGAAAGGGTGGAAAGAGAGGAATGGAGTTGCTTAGAGAGATACAGTTGTAAAAAGGGATAGCAGCTGAGTTTCTGACACTAAATTTTTTGGTGCCCTATGGTGTTAATTAGACATTTCTTTTCAACCTGATTGACAGTGCATTTTAATGAAGAAATAACAGAGCCCAGCAGAGCCTGGCAGTATACTCTTTTCTTACAATTTACAAGCTGAACTTCCCTTGGCAACCTACATCTGGTTTGCTCTGCTAGTAAGTCTGTCAGTAGAACAATGTATAGGCTCTTTTATTTCAATAGGTTCGCTGTTATTAAAGCCTTCTGCATTTTCCTTCACTTAATTCATTAGGGCTGTTAAGTTTCATCAAATTACTTTCCTGAGGCTAAAAAAAAAATAGCACAGTTTTGACCAGTCTGAATAAAAATGGGATACTGTGGAAATGTTCAAGTTTTTAAAGGAAGAGGCTCTATGTTAAGGATTATATAGTAGACCCTTCATGGGAATTTTTTAAAGCATTTTTTTCCTCCCTTTAAATAGGATGTTTCCTGGAAAATGAGAATAAATCATGAAGGATCCCCTAAGCCTCCTGTGACCAACTGGAAACCAAAGGTCCCTACACACGAAACGCCTCGACCACCTAGGAGTGCTGATACTTGGGCAAGTGTTTTTGGAACACTATTTTTTTTAAGATTTCACCTCTGTTTATAAGCAGACTTTAAAAAGTAAATACATCTTTTTTCTTTACTTCTACCCAGGAGAAAATGTCCATCTCTACCAGAGATGAAGGGGGATCCTTGCTTTTTGTACATGAGCCAAATGACCAGAGAAGATAGAGGCAGGAGAGATTGGGCTGATTTATCTTTCCCAGCCTAGGGATAGGGGTGGCTTTAGGGTTGGGGGCAGGGCTGAATCTACACATTGGGGGTTAAGTGACTGCAATAGAGGTCTATAGAGGCAGAGAGCCAAGCAGATCATTACAAGCTTCTCCTCCAGGAAAATGGAAGCCATTTAAAAAATTCTGGGAATTGCTTGGAACATGCAGTATACTTAAACAAAGGACCTTTGTGACATTCAGAATTACCACACTTAGGAGAGGAAAAGACTCACACCTCACCTGCCTCCCTTCCCTAAGTCTAGTCCATTGTTTTGTCTAGATCAATTGAAAAGACCTCCAAATTTGGAGTCTAACCACAAGCCCACATTTTTGAGAGAAGGGCAAAGGGGTATTGTACCTTATTAAGGCTCCTGCCCATATGCTAGTTCCAGGTGTTTCCCACCCGGCTTTCACGATCTTCAGTTCTGTATTAAAGTTTTTGTAGGTAGAAAAAATGCTGGAATTCATGCTTCATTACAAACTTTTCCTATTGCTACGGGCACATGATAGAAGAAAATCGTAACAAGAACAAAAGAATAAAGTTAAAGCTCCACTCAGTGACTTCTGCTCATATCTTATCTGTTCAAACTGGGCCACCTGACCACACCTGGCTACAAATGAAGGTAACGGATTTCTGGGCCCAGTGCTTGCTCCACCCAAATCACAGTGGTAAGGAAGGAGGAGAATGGATATTGGATGGACACTAGCAGGTCGTGCCAACTTGTCTTTTGGAAATTGGGAGCATTTCTAATGCTAGTTGCTATGAACCAGTCACAACAGCCCTGAACTGTTATGAAGCTCTTAGTTCTTTATTATCAGGCAATACAAATTGGTTGTAAAATTTTTTTACAAATTAGAAAGAGCACTTGAGAAAAAAGATTTAAAAAAGACTGATAATCCATTATGTAAAGAGAAGTAGTGTTAACCCTGTGGTGTATTTCTTTTGAGACATGGATGTGTGAATGTATGCACACGTGTACACACAAACACATGCTACTTTGTTTTTTTTGACAAAAACAGACCAATGAACTTTGAATGGGTTTATTTTTATTCCTGGCATTGCCATACTGTCTGCTTGGTTCTATAGCGGAGTGTTGATCTAACCTTGCCCAATCTGAAAAGATGCTGGTGTATTTGAACTGATACCTCGATCATTTCTCTCTCTCTCTCTCTCCTCTCTCTCTCTCTCACACCTCTCCCACTCACTGCACACACGCATGCCCACAGGCATGCACCCCACTTCAATAAGAAGCTGCACTTTCCTTGATGGCTCAACCTTACTTTAAGGCTCAGACCTCAACTGCACAGAGTCAGTGACCTCGAGGTGCCATCTAAGGAGAAGGTGGAGAGTGGGATTTGAGTCTCCTTGCTCCCTGCCCTGAGGCCTGGGGAGCAGGGCTTGAGCCAGAAAAGTCATCAGAAGTGGTAGGGGTCCTAAAACTGATGTGGACAAGGGCTGAGGGAGGGTGAAAGGCTAAGACACCCGAGAAGTCCAGAGATTCCCCAAAGAAAGGGGGTGCCAGAGGTTTGGTGGTGGGTGCCTGCCCTGGTCCTGGGAGCCAGGCAGCCAGCTGGGTAGGCAGGCGCTGGGCTCACGGCAGGGATGGAGCCTCCACTCCAGGTAAAGTCGCTGGGCCAAAGGCAGTTTCCTGTTGATGAATGTCTGATCATGAACATCTGCCCAGTGACTCTGCTCTGTTTAATCGAGCCTTGACTTAGAGCGTTTTTGATGTTTGAGCACTAGTATCATCTGTTTTGAAATTTCCTTGGCAATGCTGTGGTGGGCACCTTCTAGTTTTTTCAAAGGACTCTCAACGTGCTCTGTTTACACGTTTGATTCATGAACTGCCTGATAGAGGAAGGGTCTCTATTTTCCTGGTGGGGGAACTGCCCTGCAGAGAAGTTCGATCACTTGCTCAAGGCCCCACTGCCATCAGTTTAGGGGCTCTCCTTTCTCAAAGCAACTGGCATGTTGGCCAAAGCCATGGTGAGGGACCCTCCTACCACGGCTGCTCACGACCCCTCCTCAGGGGAGGGCGGCTTTCCCCTGCCAGCTGCTGGGTGCCCGGCTGCGCTCTGAGCACTGCGTGGAGGTGGGGCTGGAGGTGGGCGCTCAGCCAGCTCAGCACAAAGAAAAGCCCCCTCAGGGCAGGTGACCCTGAAGTTCTCTTCTCCCAGAAATGAAAATAATAATGACTAATTCACATGAACTGTAAACATTAGAAAACAAGATGATATAAAGTCAGTTTATAAAAATGCTACACAACCATAAGGTGGTATCATGACTATTTTTGTTGTCAACTTAATAATAATATCTAATATTTATTGAGCACATAGTATGTGCCAGGCACTCTGCCATAAGCTATACATGAATTATTTAATTCTCAGAATAGCCCCATGATATGAGTATTATTATTATCATCATCATTTTTGTGGATGAGTATACTGAGACAAGGTTAAGTAACTCGCCTGAGGTCACAGCTGGTAAGTTATAGAGCTGTGCCCAACTGCAGCCCAATTCTAACTCAGAATCTTGTTCTTCTAGCGAGTTTAGTTTTCAGAGCCTTCATTACTCAGGTTGGATGTTTTCTGGTTTGTTATTTTAAAAATTCTTCACCTATAACTGAAAAAATACTCAAAATGTGGCCTAACCATCAAAGAGTACAGTGGGATGGATTATCACCTCCTTTGTTCGAGATATTATGCTCTTATTTATGCATCTGAACATTTTCTTGGTTTTTTGAACAGGGTTCCACTGATGGTTTATCTGAATTTGAAGTCATCTAAATTCCTTAAGTCCTTCTCTCTTGAACTGTTGTGAAACTTGATCTCCCCTCCTCCAAACTCATACAAATGAAACTGGATTTCAGTCTTTAACACGTCGTCTTGATTGAGGCCCCAGCCAGAGTGTGGAAACTCTAAAGAAATCAATAAAATATTCTTCTGCTGGGTGTTCTAAGCAAGATTCCCAAATGCTAATTATTATTGTTAAATGGTGAGTCATCTGAAAGAGTTTCCTTTTCAAGTTGGATTGCATCATATGGGAACTGTTTTAAACAGACCACCCTGTACACAAACATTTTCATCTTGGTGTATTCAGGCACCACTTCTATGTAGTAGGAGATTAATTGTCCTCTCCACTGAACAGAGGGAGCCGTTTCACAGGGAGCACAACGTGGGGGCTGCAGGGATGGCCACAGCCCCTGGTTCTCTTCCCACTTCATTTCCAGAGGGTGAGATTGTATCTCTTCATAAAATCAAAAATTTAACAGGAGAAAGGGCCAAGCAACCTAACCAGTTTTCCACCCAATCAAAAACAAACCATTCATAAGAGAAGAGGATTCTTTAACATGGAACTTAAAAAGGACAGCTGGGATAAGAATTTGAATTAAAATATTTTAAATGCTACTTTTAACAAGTCAGGGCAAAAATGGAATGAAGTTTAAGCAGCACTGGAAGAGAAAAGGGAGTGATCCTAGAATATGTATAAATACAAGGTGGAGAGAAAGAAGGGCCTTGGCTTGCAGAAAGTGAGACGTAAAGGAATTCTACTTAACTGGTTAATTTGCAGACAAAGAACAATGTAAGTTTCACTGTTTGAAGGAGGGGGAAACTCCTCTTAGAAAAACAAGAAAACAAAGCAGATCTTCACCGCTCCATGCATATTTTCCTTCTCTGCAGTGATGAAAGTGTTTGCACTAATTTTCCAGGGAGACCAGAAAATATGTATGGTGTGTTTTGTCTCCAGTGGCACCCTGGGTCACTGAGCACCGTCATTCAATGCGATTTGTTGATGGATAGATGGAAGAATCGAACCTTTCAGCATCAGGGAAAAAAAGTAGCCAGAACTCAGCGGCAATAGGAGCCTCCATGGAAAATAATTTGAAATGTTAAATCCTAAAGTTACGGAAAACACCGTGCCACGGGAGGAAGCCCACACTTTGTCACTAGGAGAGGACAGGCCAGATTGATTTTGCCTCTGTCAGATAAGATTATGTTTCTCCAAGATGAGAGGGAGCAGTGACAAAAACAGAATGTTCCATGTGGTGTCTGAATGGACTAGACTCAGGCCCTCCACGTCAATTGTGTGCAGAAAGAAAGGCCCAAACTGCTACCCAGGGTTGCCCAGAGAGCTGGTGGCTGTGGGAATGGATGGGGGCGGGGCAGGGAGGCGAAGAGAATTCTCTCTTTGCTCAGAGGAGAAAATTCTCCACCAGCTTGTTCCCAGCTGAGTGCAGAAAGGGAACACATCCCAACACACCCTCAAGTTCCCAAGGGAACAGGAGGTAGCTTGAGCTCTACCCCCCTCACCTCTTGGTTCGCTGAATGAAACAGCTTAGTCCCTGGGGCTGAGGTGAGACCCCTGGCTGCCCCTCACCCGAAAGGCGTGGGGGCCAGTCAGCATCCTTCCCCTCTGCAGGCCCCAGGTGGAGTCCGCCCTGAGCCCCGGTGGGGCGGAACAGCGGCCGAGCTCATTTTCCTTGACTTAATGTGGGATGTTCAGAGAGAAGCCAGTCAGGGAGGATGACTGGGTATTGTACGACCTGGAATGGGGTGCAGGAGGAAGGAATGGGAAGGAATGGCATGGTATTTTTTTGTTTTTTTTGAGACAGAGTCTCGCTTTTGTTGCCCGGGCTAGAGTGAGTGCCGTGGCGTCAGCCTGGCTCACAGCAACCTCAAACTCCTGGGCTCAAGCGATCCTTCTGCCTCGTAGCTGGGACTACAGGCACGCGCCACCATGCCCGGCTAATTGTTTCTACATATTTTTAGTTGTCCGATTAATTTCTTTCTATTTTTAGTAGAGACGGAGTCTCGCTCTTGCTCAGACTGGTTTCGAACTCCTGAGCTCAAACAATCCGCCCGCCTAGGCCTCCCAGAGTGCTAGGATTACAGGCGTGAGCCACTGCGCCCGGCCCGGAATGGCATGGTATTTGCATCTAACCCATGCACTTCCTCCCATATACTTCAAATCATCATCTCTACATTACCTATAATACAATGTAAATGCTAGCTAAATAGTTGTTATACTGTATTGTTTTTTATTGGTATTGCTTTATATTGTTGTGTTATTCTTTACTGTTTTCTTAAAAAAACATTTTCAATCCGAATATGTAGAACCCTTGGATATGGAGGGCCGACTGTAGTGACAAGTTTTGATGCCTGTCATGTGTGCCTCAAGGGCCTCTTTAATAAACTCCATTAGTAAATGGCTTCAGATTTTTTTCAAATTGCCCTAGAAATCTTCTTAGAGAGTTAAACTTTGTCATTGGAAAAGGCTAATGTTGCTTTGTAGATAGAATTTAAAGTGCACACAATTTTTTAAAGCATTTTTTTCCTGGCATTTGCACCACCATGATTCTAAGTAATGTGTGTACCCCGATCTGTTTTGATTCATCCATTTTAACTTCTGACTTTATATTATGGTCAACTGCAAATTTCAGGATTAGATGGCAGGTGGTGTTACCTTATTCTGCCTATGTCCATATTGTTCTCAGCTGAGCACTGCCTGCCTCTTTCCTTCCCGTTCCCCTCTGGTGTTCAGGATTGCTTTTCTTTTGCTTTTGCTTAGTTTTCTTTTTCATACCTTTTAATCACCTCCCATACAACTTTCTACAGGAAAGTCCTCAGACTTCCTCATGAAGTAATCTATCCATTTACCCAAATTCATGTCCTTCTCAAACACCAAATACAGACCGTCCCTGACTTATGATGGTTCAACTTATGATTTTTAAGATTTTATGATGGGTTTTTTGGGACATAACCCCATCATAAGTTGAGGAGCATCTAGACTTATGATGGTTCAATTCATGATTTTTTTACTTTATCATGGGTTTATCAAGGTATTCAACACATTTTTGACTTACGATATTTTTGACTTCCGATGGGTTTTATCAGGACATAGCCCCATTGTAAATTGAGGAGCATCTGTATATTCATTCCATCCCCCAAAGTCTTCATTCATTCCTGCAACAACTCTAATGTCTAAAGTTCAAAGTCTTGTGAAACCAAACAAGTTATGTGCTTCCAAAATACAGTGGTGGGACAGGCATAGGGTAGGCATTCCCATTCCAAAAGTGATAAATAGAAAAGAAGGAAGGGGTGACAGGTCCTGACCAGTTCCAAACTATAAGGCAAACACCATGAAATCTTAAGACTTGAGAATAATCCTCTGTGGCTCAGTGCCCTGCCTTCCAGAGCCAGTGAGGTGGAGGTCCTGCCCCAGCAGCTCTGCTGGGCAGAGGTTGTGCCCCAGGGTCTCTGCCAGGCAGGGATCATGCCCCCACATCTCTGGTTGGAGCCTGTCTGGCCTATTGAAGCCAAGGCAGTGGCCCAAATGACATCCATATTGCCTGCGGTTCTTCATCCCTTTTCTTGGAGGATAGCACACATTCACAGCCTTCGTTATTCCATCCCATTTTCTCTGTTTCCTCTAGTCCCAGCTGGCAGTGTTTCTGTTGGAATAATCCCATCTCCATTCCTGGCTTCTGTTGAGGTGGCTGATTAAGTCCATGGTTTACATCCACACTAATCCTCTTATCAAGTGGTTGGTCCACCACACCCTAGTGTTCTCTTCAGAACATGTTTTGTCAATTTTTATAGTAAAAACAGACTGAGAATTTTCCAAATCTTTAAGCTTCTTTTTGCTTAACAATTCCTTCTTCAATTCATTTCTCTCTTTTTGCATTTTACTATAAGCAATTGAGAAGAACCAAGTCACTCCTTCAACACTTTCCTTAGAAATCTCCTCAGCTAAATATCCAGTTTCATCACTTGCAAGTCCTACCTTCCAAAAACACTAGAACACAAACACAATTCAGCCAAGTTCTTTGCCACTTTATAACATGGATGGTCTTTCCTCCATCATCCAATAACATGTTCCTCATTTAAAACTGAGACCTCATCAGAATGCCCTTTACCGCCATATTTCTATTAACATTCTGTTCGTGATGACTTATGTATTCTCTAAGAGCCACTTCATAACAATACAAGGCTAGATTCATAACAATAATAATTTTAAATTTGTATGCACATCAATATATAACTTCAATATATTTAAATAAAAAATTGAAAGCTATTAATAAGAAATAAACACAATCATGGGGGAAATTTTAAAATATTTCTCTCAGCAGTTGAAAGAAAAATTGTTGATGTAGAAGATTTGAGTGTGATTAACAAACTTGAACTAAACGATGCATAGAATCTGTCCCCAACAACTGCGAAACACACAGTCTTTTCAAGCAAACAAGGAACATACAAAAATTCAGAATATATTGGACCAGAAAAGCAAGCCTCAATAAATTTTAGAGAGGAATGTTCTCTGACCACAATGAAATTTTAGAAATCAATTATTAAAAGTTAAATCAATAATTAAAAGGAAACATTTCTGCTTGGTTAGAAATGATGAAAGGGACTTCTAAGTATATTATGGGTCAGATATGAAAACTGGAAAATATTTAAACTGAACTAAAATGAAATAATACATATTAAGACATATGAAATATAAAACATAGAACAGCAAAAGTCTGGAAATCAAAGACTCAAATATACATCTCAATAATTAGAAAAAGCAGAGCAAAACAAACATACAGAGGATTGAAGGAAGAAAGCACTAAATATAGAAGCAGAAGTTAGTGAAATACAAACATATAAAATGAGGACCAACAAGGTCAAAAGTAGGTTCTTTCAAAAGATTAATAATTGACAAAACTCTGGCATGACTAAGAAAAAAAGAAATTAGGCACAAATAACCAAAATCAGGAATTTTATAAAAAGGGAGAAATCTACAAATCATTAAGAAAGATAAGAGAATATTATGAAAAACATTATGCTGATCCATTTGAAAAATTAGATGAAATGGAAAGATTTATAGGAAAAAATGTAACTTACCAATTTTGACTTAAGAAGAAATAGAAAAACCATTGAGTTCTAGATCAGCATTGTCCAAGAGAACTAGAACATGAATGAAAGATATGAATCATGTATACAATTTTAAATTTGCTAGTAGCCACATTAAAAAAAGAAACAGTTGTAATTAATTTTAGTAATATATTTTATTTACCCCAGTATACTCAAAATATCATTTTGACATGTAATCAATACAAAATTATCAACAAATATTTTACATTCCTATTTGGTACTAAATCTTCAAAATCTGGTGTGTATTTTACATTTACAGCACATCGCAATTCAAACTAGTCATATTTCCAGGGCTCAATAAACACACGTAATGAGTAGCTACTATACTGGACAGTGTAGATTTAGACCAAGGTTGGAGAAACTCCTCTACTAGATATCAAGATTTATTATTTTTTAAAATGAGGTAATTAAGACAATGTAGGTTTTGTGCAGGACTAGACAAAAACACCAATGGCTGTCTCATTAATAATCAGGAAATACAAATTAACACCATTCTAGATAACATTGTATACCCATTGGATTTCCAGAATGGGAAACTTTTTTTTTTTTGTCTGTAATTTTTTCAAAATATTACAAATGTTTTTCTTACATGGATACCTTGTATAGTGCTTAAGTCTGAGCTTCTAGTGTGCTCATCACCACAATAGTGTTCATCGTACCCATGGGTAAGTTTTTACCCCTCATCCCCTCAGAATTAGAAACTTATGATAATACCAAGTGTTGGTAAGAATATGAAACAATGTTTTATTTATTTGTCTGGGAGGCAGTTGTTTAGATGTTCAGTTTATTGTTAAAACAAACAAGGCCAGGTGCAGCGGCTCATGCCTATAATCCCAGCATTTTGGGAGGCCAAGGAGGGAGGATCACTTGAGACCAGAAGTTCAAGACCAGCTTGGGTGACATAGTGAGACTCGAAGCAATATTGGTACACTGAAGAAAATCAGAAAATACAGACAAGCAAAAGCATAAAATCATTTCTGCTAGCCAGAGATTACCACTGTGATGTGTACGTGTGTGTGGTGTATAGTGTGTGTGTGTGCGTGCGCATGTATGTGTGTGGTGTGCATGTGTGTGGTATTGTGTGTGTGTGGTTATAGTGTGTGTGTGCCAGTGTGTGTGTGTGGTATATAGTGTGTATGTGTGTGTGTGTGTGTGTATGTGCCAGTGAGTGTGTGTGTGTGGTATATAGTGTGTGTGTGTGTGTATGTGCCAGTGAGTGTGTGTGTGTGGTATATAGTGTGTGTGTGTGCGGTGTATAGTGTGTGTGAGTGTGTGCCAGTGTGTGTGTGCCAGTGAGTGTGTGTGTGTGGTATATAGTGTGTGTGTGTGTGTATGTGCCAGTGAGTGTGTGTGTGTGGTATATAGTGTGTGTGTGTGTGTGTGCCAGTGAGTGTGTGTGTGGTGTAGAGTGTGTGTGTGTGCGGTGTATAGTGTGTGTGAGTGTGTGCCAGTGTGTGTGTGGGGCGTGTGTGTATGTAGTGTATAGTGTGTGCATGTGTGTGTATGTGTGGTGTACAGGGCGTGTGTGTGTGTGGTGTATAGTGTGTGGTGTGTGAGTGTGTGTGGTGTAGTGTGTGTGTGTGTTTTGGAGAGAAGGCATGAGAGGTTTGCTTTTCAGAAGCCTCAGAGATGCATAGAGAATAGTAGGGAATGTTGAAAATATTAGAACAGTCATGAAGGCTGAAAGGTCTTAAATCTTTACATTTACCAAGAAGTATTACCTGAAGTAGAGTATGAAAACATTGGGAATCCAGATACTAAGAGATCATAATTTTAAAGACCACTTTATAATGCTTATCAACTTCCATAAAGAAAATACATATTTTGGTAGTTCATGACTTACTTTTCGTATATAATTTGTTCTTTGTAGAAACACAGTACTTGGAAAATGCACAAAAACATGAAGAATATAAAAATCACTCCAACTCTCATACTTGTATCATTTGGTTATATTTCCATTTGAGTGTGTATGTTTAAAATAAATTTTGATCATACGGTTTTGAAAAAAGTAACACATGCACTGAAAAAATATTGGAAAATATAGAAAAATATTTAAAAAATTAAAAGCATCCACAATCTCAATAACCATTGGAGCCTTTCCAGCTTTAATCATCTTGCTTCTTTATAAACTTTTATATAACCCAAGCAAGGCAGCTTTGTAGCCGTGTATTTAAGAGGAGAGATAGTGAAGCATCTCTCCCCTCAGTGAAGCTAGGAAATCAAACAGGGTCTCCCTCACCAGTCAGTGAAGGAAGCTGAAGCCACACACTGAGAGTCTGCAGTGGCATGTGTAATTAAGGGTAAATGTATCATGAGAAAAGAGAAATTACCAGATCTAAGGAGCAAGCATGATGGATTGCTTCAAAACAGCCTGTTTGCCAAGACTGGCCTCTATCGTGTTGTGTAACAAAATCTCTGCAAGAAAATCATGTTGTTGACAACCCAAAGGATGTATTTACAAGTATACATACATTTAAAAATCCCTTGGATGAACATCTGACTTGTGTTACCCTCTTTCAGTTTCAGAATTTCCATCTGGATTGTTACCTCACCAAATCAAACAACCCTAGGTCCAGTGAGTTTGAAGTCTAATTTTTTTTTTTTCCATTACCAGAAGGCAGTCTTGGATTGAAGTCTTTGAAAATACTGTAGTCTTTCTGCAGATGTATTTATCTCAAAACAACATACTAAACTTCAGAACAAATTCTTAAGAAGAAATTAAGAAGATGGACTTCAAAATTTTATCAGTGTTTATGTACTTTATGAAAAATATTTTAAGTCAATTAGAAAGCGGAATTTTATTCTAGGTGTGTGAAACTGTGGTTGTGCCTATGATGCATCAAAACAGAGAAATGAAAATGAAATCAAATTTGGGTGCTTTACCCACACAATGACGAAGATTCACACAGTGAGTTGCTTCCGTGTGTAAATAAACAATCTGAAGTTACAGATTTAAGATACAGATGCAAAGAATAAATTGGATTTTCTAATCCTAGCACTTTGGGAGGCTGAGGCGAGAGGATCACTTGAGGCCGGAAGTTCAAGACCAGCCTGGGCAATAGCAAGACCCCATCTCTACAAAAAAATAAAACAATTAGCTGGACGTGGTGCCTTGTGCCTGTAGTCCCAGCTACTTAGAAGGCTAAGGCAGGAGTGCTTGAACCGAGGAGTTTGAGGTTGTAGTGAGCTATGATGATGCCACTGCACTCTAGCCTGGGCAACAGAGCAAGACCCTGTCTCCAGAAAAAAAAAAAAAAAGAATTTCAATTTCAGTTTTAAACTTTTTATTCAATTGCTTGGGTGTTATATAGACAATGGGTGTCAAGTGTCCAGAATTAAAATAGATATTAGAGACAGAAAGGCAGCGAGGAACTGACATTCCAGCTACCTCAGAGCATGAGCTGTGTTAGATTCATTTTCCTTTTCTAAAATCTTTAGAACAGTCCCTGGAGCTTGTGCTCTCAATGTTTGTTGACTGACTGAATGAATGAATGGATTTGTGTGTGAGCACATGGAGGTGTAGCCTGTGCTATAGATTACATGTTGTAGCCTATGTGCTTTGCTGAATCAATGATTTTATAACTGTGTTGGCACTCAAAAAAAAAGTTTTTGCAATATAAAATCAAAATCAAATCAAACCAGTAAATCAGTAACTTTAATCCTGGATCTGTGCTAGGCATTGCAGTAAACACAAAGATGGATAAATCTTTTTTTTTTTTTTTTTTTTTTT
>NW_012139080.1:7684981-7741537 GCF_000956105.1 Propithecus coquereli | reverse complement strand
ACCAAAAGAAACTTTAAAAATTAATATGGATGACATACTAGAGGAATTTGTTTTTTTTATATTTTTAGCTGTCCAATTAATTTCTTTCTATTTTTGGTAGAGACGGGGTCTCGCTCTTGCTCAGTCTGGTTTCGAACTCCTGAGCTCAAACAATCCGCCTGCCTCGGCCTCCCAGAGTGCTAGGATTATAGGCGTGAGCCACCGCGCCCGGCGGATAAATCTTTATATGCAGGACATGCTGGGATGAGATTGACTAATAATTGAACATTAAATGCATGTATTAATGCTGACAGCCACAGGAACACTGAATAGCTTTTAATTGAATATTCGCCCTACTCTATTGCACACCAAAATTAAAAACAGCTTCAAATTGCTATTATTTTGACATGTTCCCCTCCCTCTCCCTCTATCACTGCCACCTAAGGCAAGCATTTCTGCCTAATTGGAATACTTTGGGGTCAGATTGACACAAACAGCTGGAAGAGACTTAACCTGAAGTTTTGGTTGGATCAATTCACCAACACCACTGACCCAGCATTGTAGCCATGACATTCACCACTTACTGCATTAATCAATCTGACTGGATATTAAACCATTCTTGACTTACTGGGGCACACAGACAGCCTATAGGACGAGGCCTCATGTGAAGTAGGGTTAAGTGAAAAGCTCACATCCTGTGTCAACATGAAATTGCAACACTGAATTTGATAATAAAAAGTAAAGCCAGTAGGGTCTTCAGGACTGGTGATACCGGTGGATGCCTAAATCCAAATCTCTCTCTCTATTCTTATACATCCACCCCAAAAACATGAAATCACCAATGGATGCCAATAAAACCACACATGACCCATGCATTCAGCATTAGTAGTAGCCAGAGAATACAATGGTCTTCAAATTACCTGTAAATAGAGAAAGAAATACCAAATCCCAGGAGAGTCCTACCAGCACTGCAAGCCTGTGGATGCTGAGAGTAGGGAGAGGGACTCTTAAGAGACCCATAAAAAATGAGAAAGGGAATTAGGAGATACAGAGGAACCCTAGGCAAATTCACCCCAGAAAAGTCCAATAATAAGAGTCAAAGTACTGAGCACATACCTGGGGTGTAGTAAGTAGTTCAAAGCACCAGCTACAGCAAAGGGGCTTAAAAGAGCAGCACTGAAAGTCACAGCCTTGAAGAAGGCTTACTGCTGGGGAAAAATCAGGTAGAGAGGGGGTTGTGTCCTTGAAGATGTTGCCATGAAGGACAAGAAGGAAATAAGAAGGACAAATCAATGATCATGCAAAAACAAAAGAGACACAGATGTGCAGGAAACATAATGGCTCACAAGGACGTATTATTATCATCTCTTCCAAACTCTGTGTTCAATGATACCCCATTGGTAGCTTAAAATCAGGCGTGGCAGGAGTATACACACCATAGAACCCAGCAAATGCTACCAATCATTCTGGTTTTTTTTCTCCCCTGGAGATCTGACATTTACCAACACTACCACAAATGCCAACAATATCAATATCATCCATTGAAGAAATTATACTTCAATAAACTGGCATAAGAAGGCACTCCTTAACTAGGAACCCTGCCCACAAAATACCCGGAAATAGGGAAAAAAAATCAACCTGACTTCCTGTAAAGCAATTTTAAGAAGAAAACAGAAAATGTTAACTGTAACATTTGACTGATGAAAATTCTTCCCAAAAAACCATTCACAAAGCAGAAGAAAATGTAACACACCCTCCAAACTGAATTAAGTATCCTAAAGAAAATATATGGAGATTGTTTTTTTGAAAAAAATCTTGGTATCATAATTTTTAAAAATCAAGAATAGAAATGGACACAAAATAGGAACAAATGCAACATGAATTCATTAAACTCAAAAACAATATTACAGAAAAAACAATTATTTCAGAAATGAAGAATAAATGACAAGTCCCAATGGAAAACAGAGTTCAATAAAAATTTAATAAGGAACATTGAAGAAAAGTAGGCAAACAACCAAGAGAATTAAAATGAGGTAAAGAAGTTAAAAGAGTCAGAGTGAAAGTGCCTGAAACAGAAGGCAGACAGAGAAGGTCCAACATATAAATAATTGTGTTCCCTAAAGAAGCAAACAAAATATTGCAACATAACTAATATCCAAGAGAACTTTCTGGAAATGAAAGAAAATTTCAATCTACATATAGAGCAAGCCTACTGTGTAAATGGGAAAATTGACAGAGACAATTATCTCCATATCCTACTAAAATGATTAGACTTTAATGACAAAGGAAAGAAATCCTCAGAACCTTCAGGCAAAAAGATTCAGTTACTTATAGGTAAGAAAATCAGGCATGGCGTCAGGCTTCTCACGAGCCACAAAACAAGGAAGGCAAAGTGAAGCAGCATTTTCATGGAACCCAAAGAAAGAAAGTGGTGGTCAAGGATTCTGTGTCTGTGTAGGCTACGCAGTCCATGGAATACCATACCAATGCCCTTCCTGAAGAGTACACTGAAGAATGAACTTCATCCAACTAAGTGATAATAGAGGAAACTTCAGCAAAATAACCAATAGTGAATGCTTCATATATTTTATTGTAGATACAGGAGTAAAACGAGGGAGAGAATGTGGGTGGAAAACATATAAATGTGGTATGTCCTGACAAAGTAGAAAGAGTACAACTAAACATGGGAAGAGACGGGAACAGGAGAAAGGTGAAAGCAGAATAAGATCATTGCCTGTTATAATAAGTGGGAGTCAGAAGACACCATTGATGGATTAGATTGTAAAAGGTTAAGTAAGAAAAAAAAAGGAGTTAGGGGAACTATAAAATATATAAATACAGAAGTTATAACTAGAACAAAAAATTCTTAAATACCAAAAGAAACTTTAAAAATTAATATGGATGACATACTAGAGGAAGAAGTATAGTAAGTACAGTAGAATATACATTGTAATTATAGCATAAAATAATATGACAAAGTTGAGACCAAACATATGTCATATTATTAAATGGCAATAGGCTTAACCCACCTATTTATGAAAAGATTTTCAAATTGGCTCATATGGTAGCAAAACCTAAGTCTATACTGTGATCAAAAGACATATCTAGAACTCAGTGATTCAAAAAGAGTAAAAATAAAGAGACGGACAAAAATTTACCAGGAAATGATAATGGAAAAAATAAGAATTCAGGGATTATTACGGTGATTTAAGACAATGTAGAATTTAAGCCAAAAAGCATTAAACAAGGTAAAAGACACTTAGTAAAGTTAAAACCCATTGACAAAAGACTACAAGCTGTATCGGAGGGGAAATGCTACAAAGGAAGTTACTGGGACAGTTGTCCACATTGGAATATGGACTGTAGTTTTAGTGAAGGTGTTGTATCAAAATCACATTTTCTAAATCAGAGAATATCCTTGGTTTTAGGAAATACACACAGAATTATTACGAAATAAAGGTACATGATATATGCAACTTACAACTGGTTAAAAAAACATAGGAATCTCAGTAAAGGGCAAACAAGAGATCTGTGTATTATTCTTGCAAATTTTTTGTAAGTTTTAAATTATTTCAAAAGAAAAAGAAAAAAATTGTACGCATTTGTTAAAACTCATCGAAGTTCCACTTACAATTTGTGCATTCTACTGTGTGTAAATTTTACCTTAAAAAAATCCAGCAGCCATAAATGAATACGAACTCTACGTAAAACATGCACGTTGCAGTGTTTAAGAGTCAAGTATACTGATGTCAGCAACTTTGAAATGCTTAAAACCTAAGCTGACTTGATGGACAGGCATGAGGCTTAGATAGATGGTTGCATTTGTGATACAAGCAAATATAGCAAAGTGTTCATTACAGAATCTAGGTTATGGGTATATGGGTGTTAACTGCACAATTCTTTCAACTTTTTCTGCATGTTTAAAAATTTTCATAATAAAATGTTGGAGGAAGAAAAGGTTAGTCCGTGTGTAGACTTCATAAATAACTAGATAGCTGACTATATTTTCCACTTTCCAGCATTTTGTCTTTTTCACTTGGCTTCGGTTAAACTTTAACAACCAGTCCAGTCGCCTAAAGTCTTGGAAACACAGGGAACCACCACCCGTATCGCACCTGGGGTCGTGAGACGCTATAGATGAGCACACGTTCACTGAGAGAAATGGTCCCCCACAGATCTTGCTTCATTTTCCTTTTTCGCGAGCATGGAATAATTAGGCCAGGCCTCTTGAGACTTTGAGTTTGCTTCCTGTAAAACACGCGCGCCCAAACACGCGCGCACACCTGTCTCCCCTGGGTGGGGCCCGGCCCGCTCCCCCGCCTTGGGGGTCTGCTTCTGGTTTGCGTTTTAGAGCAAGAAAAAAGCCATTAAAATTCTCTCTGATGGTTGAGTCCATACTTGTGGGGGGAGGGGAGGGACGGAGCCAAGGGAGAAAATTTCCTGGTAAACAAAGCCCCACTTAAAAATTTTCCCCTTTCTTTCTTTTTGTTTCTCCTTTTTTCCCCCTTGAAGCGGCTCTCCCTGGAGTCAAAGCATTTTACAAAAACAAACCACTCCAAAGCTTTCAAGTCTAGGGAAAGCTCGAGCAAAGTTAATTAACATGAAGGTTCTCACAAAAGTTAATTAACATGAAGGGACTCACAAAAGCTGTCTGCTGGCATCTGCTCGCCTGCCTGCCATGTGCAGCGGCCCCTTTGTACGACGGCGGCCTGGGCCGGGCGCGCCTGCGCCACTCGCCCCGCGTCCGGGTCTCCCCGAAGCCGACGCACGCGGGGGCACCTTGCGTCCGAGATGATTCCCCGCCCACTGTAAGAAACCCCTGAGGAAAGCCTGGCTTTAAAAAAATGCCAGTTTGAGGGAGAAAAAGAGGAAAGAAGAGAGGCGTGGGGGGTGGGCAGTAAAGAGAGAACGAGGAGAGGAAGCAAGGCAGAAACAGAATCATAACGTCTTTTTTAAAAAGTGCCTCGTGTAGACAAAGATTGGTTTTGATACAGTAATTAAAACATACAGGTACACGTAAAATATAAATCCCTCAAAATAATAATATAATGAATAATACACAACGTGTTAAGTAATAGTATATAATTATTCAATAATACAAAATTATCAATAATATTAAATACTATTTGTATGAATAATATAATAATATAATGCAAATGTACACCCTCTCTGACGTTTTTGCCTTCGCCCTTATATAAAGATACAATTTTTTTCTCCATTAACAGGATTCTAATGTACCTGCTTTTTTTGTTAATCTGCTTTTTCACTGATCATGAACATTTTTTGTTATTTACAAAAACAAGTCGTGGTCCAGATGTGGCTTTATGGACCTCTACTCTAAATGCATCTGTCATGCTATGATTTTGGAAAATGAAAGGAATATAGCAGGAAAAAAATCAATACATAAAACAAACGCACCGCTTTTTAATACTCTGTCTTCCTACCTGCATTTTAGAACACCACTATTCTCATAAAATTCCTTGGGTGTGTGGTGAGGAGTTGCTGTCATGGCCTCGCCTCTGTGGGTGCCACCTTCTAGCGCAAGCTTGGCTTTTTCCCCTCTGTTGTCCTTAATTCGCCTCGATCGTTCCTTATTTCTCTTCTGCTTCCTTTTCATCCTGATGTGCTGCCCCCATTTCTTCCTCATCGTTTCTATTTCCTTGCGCACGTTAGCGCTATTGCCTGCTTTTTTCCAGTCTCTGCCGTCTTATTTACTGGGTGCATTCGATGAAATAACCCATGGCTTGGCACATATTGAGCAAGGGATGATGGCTTTTATTACCAGTACTGCTGCCACCCAGCATAGGGCTCAACGACCATCACCTTTATTGGCATTGGTGCTGGGGGGTGAAGGACTTGAGGGGTAAGAGAGAGAGGACAAGACTTCTCAGAGCAGAGAGGATGAGAGTAGAGAGGAGGAAATTCAGAAGGGGTCAAAGGTGACAGGTCAGGACTACTTAATGCGCATGGGTGCGTTTGGGCAAGCATGCGCACGCACCACGATGTGTTTTACAGCCCGATGTGGATACTGGCTAGGTTCTCAGCAGCAGAAGCATAATTCATAAACTCTGGCTTCCTTCTGTACTTACACTTTGAAAATCCCACCTTAATTGTGTGTGTGCCTTCTGATTACAGGCCATCGGAGACCATTAACAAATGAACTATGTGATTTTAATCATGAAATGCAAACTCTCTTGTGAAATGCAAACCTAGTCTCACGTATTAATTGCTTCTAATTAAAGAGGAACATTTTAGCCAATTAACTTTTGGAATTTAAGTGTAATCAGAAGGATAATTCAGAAATTTGCTAATTGCTTCCCCACTGCATCTGTTTGCCTTTAGTGCAAGCATATACTCTGCGCACATGATGATGTGGCCAAGAGGCTCAGAAACCCTTTTGCTATGGTAGTTGTGTAGATAGCAGTCACCCATACCTGTGAAATTCATGACATGAAACAAATGGGGGGAAAATGACAAAAAAAGAGAATAAGAACATCAGACGAGACTCCAGCGATCCAGGTTCTAAATCTAGCCCAGCTGCTGAGGCTGCTTGCTAATGTTGGACACATCATGTCCCTTCTCCAGGTTTCCTGGGTAGGGATGGCAAAGGTCTCTTGCAGCTCTAACCTTCCACGATTTATGATGACCTTCCATGATGCCATGTAAGTGGGAGCTGTGTGAGAAAAGCAAAAGCACCCACTGATGAAAGGGCCAGTGTGCCTACAAACACTTCAGCATCATCACGAGGGTTATGGGCTGGCAACTGCTCTTGCAGCCCATGGGTTTTTTGAAGAAGTCTTTGACCATCCCTTGGTACTATCGCATTCTATTTTTTTTCCATCTCTCTTCCCTCGTCTTAATGGCCTTTTCTTGGTTTTGGTGGTACTTTGTTCTTTCCCACCATTTCAGCCTCACTTTTTGGACATCTGACATGGTCTCCTCTGACAGTTCTCTGTCTCTTAATCCACAGCCGAGAATCTCCTGCTGCTCTCCGTTCCTGCCCCATCTTGCTTCTACTCTTGCTGCAAAAGAGACTCTCAACACAAGTCCACCTACCACTGCTGTTGATTGAACTTGGTAATTACAGAGATGATTCTTTTGGCATCTTCACTTGGGCTTAATGCTGCAATCCTCATTATTATATAATAACACACCAGTTAGAACTTGCTTATGAATTCCTCTTCCAACTATAGGATTTTTTTCTCTATAAAAATAAAACAGGTTATTATTCACCATCTCCCTGTTGTCCATTGCGTGGAAAGATGGTGCTGTTGACAGAGGTATTTCCTGTGCTTGGTTTCTTGTAAACTGTTATTTGACTTTATTTTTTGCCTTGTTAGTAGCTTACATCACACTCCTTATACCCTCAGCCTCAAGTCCTATGGATAGGAAGCAGTTGAATTAAGATAATACTCTCCAGAAAAATGGAATGTACGATTGACCCTTGAACAATGTGAGAGTTAGGGGCGCTAATCCCTGAGCAGTCAAAAATTTATGTATAATTTTTGACTCCTGAAAAACTTAACTACCAATAGCCTACTGTTGGCCGATAGCGTTAACAGTTCATTAACACATATTTTGTATATGCATTATACAAAATACTGTATTCTTACAATAAACTAAGCTAGAGAAAAGAAAATGTTACTAAGAAAATCATAAGGAAGAGAAAATTTATTTCCTGTTCATTGAGTGGAAGTGGATCTTCATAAAGGTCTTCATCCTTGCTGTCTTCACTTTGAGTAGGCTGAGGAGAAGGAGGAAGAGGAGGGGTTGGTCTTGCTGTCTCAGAGGCGGCAGAGGCAGAAGAAAATCCACATGTTAAGTGGACCTGTGCAGTAGCAAACCTGTGTTGTTAAAAGGGACTCAAACGTCTGTGCTAAAGATGTGGCTGTGGTTGCCTCCTCTGGGTGATGCTGCTTGCTGGGGTGTGACTCATTCTCAGGGCAAATACTATCTCTACAAAGGTGGTTTCCTCAGCATCTCACCTGAAAGAGCCCTGTTTCCTTTGCCCCAAGAACGGGAATTCCTACAGAGGAGGTGTGAATCAGGAATAATAAAAACACCCTGCCACGTAGAAAGAAAGTACATGCCTTGGCCATGCCAGGTTCAATTTGGTCGTCTCTACTGCTCACACTTCCTGAGGTCTACTGTGTTCCTAACAGGCCAGAGTATCTCTTCAAGATTCTATGATGGCAGGAGCTGTATGTCCCGGCAGGGAACCTACGTAGAAAATGGCACCCAACATGCCCCCCATTGCGACAATGTGAGGGATTAAACAGTTTCATGTTTGAGGCATGTTCTCGTTATGTGCAGCCTTCATTAGAAGTAATTAAAACTTGGCAAATATTCTTTTCAGATGATGAATAGACCATCTCCACCTCTCCTTTTGGGAGGTCAGTTACCAGTTACCAAAAATGAAACACCTGCCTTTACATCGACATGCTGCTGCCTGAAATTTAGCAGGACGCAGCTTTCCTGAAGCTGTTAAATACATCTGTTGTGCCAAAAAAAATGGGCCCTTATGTTTACCCAAGTCCTGAGTAAATATGGCGGATTTTGGGACACAAATCTGATTAAAAACTTCTCCCTAGGCCAACATTAAAAACTAAGTTAGTTTCATTAGCTATGTCATTTATGAAGAATATAAAATTGAATGGTAATGAATGGTCATTTTGGTGATATGAAGCACATCTCAAAGATAGCTTCCCAATTTGATTTCCAATTAATGCAATTAATATTTTCCATGCTCAGATTCGGGGAGTACATATTCCCTATGATCTAAATGAACCAAGTTAGCTTCATGTATGAACTTCACCACTGAAGGATGTAGGAGCAGATGACTGAACATACCAGGAGGGAGGAAGATGAGGTTGTAAGACGTAGAACCCTGCTTAACACTTTATTATTATTTTTTCCAGGTAAAGTATTTATTAGAGAAGACATTGTATTACTGAACCATCTTATTCTTTGGTCAGAGTTTTCTGTATTACCTCAAATGCCTCCAAAGAGGGGCTCAGCGAGCATAAAGTCTCCCCCTAGCAACCCCCGTCACTTTAGAGATGGGCAATTCTAAGAGGTAGAGCAGGATTGAAATAGAGCTCAGATGGGACCCACAGATGGACGTGGTTCCGATTCTCATTCAGTTGACTCCACACCACAACCGTCATTGCTGTCAACTTTCAGAAGTTTGCGAGGGACATTCATCTGTAATTTATAAATGAGTTCACAGAGGCTTCAAGGTTTCAAGTGACTTGCCCAAGTCAGACATAGTCAACTGGACGGCAGGGAACAGTCTTGGGAGAAAGTGGGAAGCAGGATCTGGCCCGGCATGGATCTGCCTCCCCATCGGGTCAGGAGCCCACGCCCTCCACTGCGGTCCTTCTCACAGCTGTGGCAGAGCACTAAAAAGGGAATTACTCTTCCTGGACTCCCAGACACAAATGCAAAGTTCACAGGTCTCTACTCTTTCCCACAGAGGAACATGTGTTTTTGTGGAAAGACCACACAGAGCCGTCGGGATCTCTGTTGTTTCCAGATCTGGCCTGCATTGGCTGTGTAGGCCGAGTCAAATTATAGAAGCATAGCCGCATTCGGCTGGAAGGAATTTAGGGATTGCCTCTGCTGGTGCATCAGAACCACCAGGACTGCTTTTAAAGCACAGATTCCTGGGCCTCACTCCCAGAGATTCTGATTTAGTAGTTCTGGGGTGGTGCTGAAGATTTGGCTTTTGTAGCAAGCTTCCAAGGCAGGCTGATTCACTGACCACACTTGAGTAGCATTGGCCTTCGCTACCCTGTCTTAAGATGGATTGGCAAGCTTCTTCTTAAGGGCCAGATAGTAAATATTTTAGCTTTTGCAGACCATACAAAAGTGTTGCAACTACTCAACTACTGTTGGAGCATGAAAGCAGCCACAGACAATATGTACCTGAATGGTCATGGCTGTCTTCTGACAAATCTGTGAAAAAACAGCATGTGGCCCCTGGGCTGTAGTTTGCTCACCCCATGGTTATAGCAATTTTGGTCTCAAGTCCTTCCCCACCACTCCTTGCTTACAGCTGCAAAATATGGATATTCCTGGTCATATTTTTTCTCCGTGACTATGATGAAATCATTGCATGTCAATAAACACTCAAAAAAGATTGTGTATTAGGTTCAATCAGTCCTATGTTATCAATGATACTTCCTGATTATAATCATCTTTGATTTTGGCTTTATGTTCCCTCTAATTATTAGGCATCATATAAAAAAAATAAGCATGCTAAGAGATGACAGAAAGGATAATTTTGAAGGGTAATTTAGGAACTTTCTTGGTATCAGAAAATAAAAACCACCTCCTTCAAGTAGGACAAAAAAATGAGTGTCTGACAAGGACAGCAAGATGAAACAGCAGAGTTTATGATGGTGTGAAACACTAACTGCCTTTGTAAAGTACTTTAAAGAAAAAACATTCTATAAACAAAGACATAACCAACAAGTTATATTATTTTTTATTCATGTTAGAATTTCTATCAGTGTTTGAACATTAATATTTAGAGAGTTTGTACATTTTCACCTTCCAAGGTTTACAATGAGAACCACACTAGGTCACAAATGGTAACTAATAAACATTTCACAATCGCATGAATATTCACTCACTCTCTCTTAACACTGTTAAACATTTTCTTTTCCTTGCTGTAATTTACAATGAAAAGTGTGCCCCACTCATGTCTCAGCAAAGTTCCACACATTATGGATTCATCACATATAAATTCTTTAAAAATATACTTCTGTCAAAAGACTTGATGACTACTATGTACACTACAAAAATAAATTTTCATATAAATAAATTATATGGCATACTTTTATCTTTGTAATTGAAATGACACAAACTCATTTCCACCAAAGCTGGCAGACAATGAGACCCAGTTTGAATATTTATTTCCTTTAAACTCCTTACACTAAAACCTACCATGAGTCCTTAATGTAAATGTTATATACTCTGAACTATTTAACATTAGTAAGCACTCTATACAAATAAAAATTCTGTTCAAAAGTAAAACATAGCTGTAATAGTGTTTCCAATAGAAATAAAATCCCTGCATTTTTTTGTTATAAACTGGCATGACAAATACTGTAGGAAAACATTCTTATGATACAAAATTATAAATATCAGCAAAGATTTTTTTTTTTAAAAATTAAAACATCCAGATGAACAAACAAGACAGACAAAATTATTTAAAAAAAAAAAGAGAGAGAGAGAGAGAAATTCTAATTGCCTGCCAGCCCCCGAGTTCTCCCTTCGCCAATGTGACTATGGGAGAAAGTTCCACACTGTGCAGAAGCCAGGGGCCGCACAGGCTCTGGCGCACCATGAGCCAGGCTCAGGAAAGGAGCAGGGGCACACCAAAAGGCGGAGAGGAGCCGACGTCAGAATTTTGCATCATCTCTCTTCTCAACGCAGGACGTAAGTTTTCTGAGCAGAGCTGGGTGTTAGGCAGGCAGGCAGTGTGGCTGACAGAGAGGCACCAAGACAGTGGCAAGGATGTGGCCAGGGCCCCTGGCGATTCTCTCTCACACACTCTCACACACACACTCACACACCTGGGAGCCACAGGAAGCTTTTAATCATATCTTACAGTTTTGCAGCGAGTTCTAGGGTATGAGGTCACTATACTGCCAGCACTACTGGGGCCCGTCACCTTTCTATTAAGATATCCATGGAATACAAGAGGGAATGATGGGAGCTGCCACCTGTGTGCTCCTCGCAGTAGCTTAGGCTTTAGCCCTATGGGGACTTGGCTCTCTCCTTTGACTTCTTGTCTGCAGACAAGATGCTGGTGTTGATTTGGAAGGGGAGCCGGACACCAAGTGCTTCCTCAACATTTGCTGGTCTCTGGCTAAAAGGTGAGGGAGCCCAAACCTAAGAGCAAAATAGAACCAATACAGAAGCAAACCTTTAAAAAATAGGCCTGGTTGAGAGACCTGCCTCTGTACACATTCTTCAGTGAGGTGTGTGTAATTAGCATCTTCCTGCTTTTCAGTAAATGTCACCTTGCAAGAACACTAATAATGGGGAGATGAGGGAGACGTCTGCACCCATAACATGCATGCATTGAGAAAAATCCTGAGGCTCGTATCCTACACGACTTCCGACTCTGTATGTGTCACCATGATAGATGCTCACCATTTATTTTTAAAGATTCAAACAGATCCAGAAAGCCCCAACCAGGCAGCTGTTCGATTTAGAAGAGAGAAGTTTAAATGGAAGGGACTCAAAACATCGCCTCTGGGTTTACTACGGGCCCAGAATTAACAGAACAGGTTTTCTACCCAGGGTCATCTTCTCCAAAAGATTTACAATACACTCTTAAATTGGGGGTGGAACGGTGGGTTGTGTGTATGTTGGTCACGAGAGAGGCACAATACTGCATACTTTTTAGAGTATATTCTCGAGGCCCAGCTAAGGCTCACTACTATGTATATTACCTAATCCTTTAACACCAATGAACACGAACAGATGTTAGTTCTCTACACCCTAAGGTTCCAGCACCCATCACAATGATCCACACGAAGGAACTTATTTCCTCTGAAGTGCAAGTTGGGTTGTCTGGATGGCAACCAATGATCTTAAGAGATGCCATGGACGTGCCACAAGTCTGCCTCTTCCTGGGTGGAGTTGAAAGGATGAGGCAAATGTGTAGGGCGAGCACAAAGCAGGAAAGGTATCATGACTCTTCCAGCTTGACTAGGTCAGCATCCACTCAGGCTTACAGACAGTGAAAAGAAATAAAACAGACAGGACAAAAAAAAAAATCATAGTACAGTACATTGGGAAATCACACATGTCCACACACACAGCCAACAAGAGAACCGCACACAACTACACCTAGAGAAGCCACCGGGATTACCGCGCTTTCTTCACATCTGCTCATTAAACAACAAAAAAATTATCACGCATAGCGTGTTTGAAAGTTAAGAGTAACATTTCATACTACCACAGGGTTGTGATATGCAAATTTAAAATATTTTAAACAGAAACCTTTACAAAATAATCCTATTACACAAGCAATATTTGCATAGAATTATACAGGTAAATTATACAATATTTAAGCAGCAGCAACATATGCTGAAATTTAAGACTAAGTTAAGCTTGGTTGTGGCACAGGGACCAATGTACAAATATTGGGAGGGGCCCGACGACTGTGGCCTCCGCACTCTGGGGCAGGAGTGGAGAAACCCAGCTCATACTACTTTATATCCTTCCTTCGTATATTACATATGTGTACACCTCTTAAATATTTATAGGAATATTTAACAAAATAGTACAATTGGTTACAGTAACAAGGAACTGCTGTCCTGGCACAGCACATCTTTTCCATGACTCCAAGCAGTTCTCTTCAAGCAGTTCTGGAAAGAAGTTGGGGGGGGGTTCCCAATCTTTGGCCTCTTTGCTTCAGATTTTAATCACCCTTTAAAAGAAAACAGAAAAGGAAGTGAAACTGAGTGAAGTGAGTAACTCAAACAGGTGTTATGAGTCCACATTCATGTACAAAAACAGGCAGCAACGAGCTGTGGTGTTAGAAATCAGGTCAGGATAGTGAGGTGTGGGCAGGAGGGAGCCCCAGGGGCTGGCTGCACGGATGGGTTCACTTTGTGACCACTCATTCTGCTGTGCGTTTGTCATACGTACCTGTTACAGCACTTTAATGAAGATGAGCAAGTAGGTAAAAGGTGACACTGTTCACGTCTTGGTTAACTTGCACTAACCCTCAACAGGTTAATAGTGGGGAAAAAGAGACTCAATTTGGAACTGGACTGGTTCCGGACACATCAGCACTGCCCTGGGGTAAAAGGTCAAGGGGTCCAGTTTGGGACATGCCAAAGCCCAGGGGCCCCTGGGGGCTGCAGCCCCCTCCGCATCCCTCCCGCAGCGCCAGGCGCGCTGGGGCGGCAGCACACACCTCAGTTGGAGCTGCTTCCCCGGGGCCTCTCCTCGCACTCCACGTCCTGCAGCTCGATGACTTCCACCTTCGAATCCCTCCTCTCGCACCGGACGTGAAAAGGCACGTGGGGGTCCTCGAACAGCCCATGGTCAGTCTCAGGGTAGCCCTCGTAGCCTGGGCAGAGCCCCCCTCGGGGGTTCCGCGCGGGCCCGGGCACAGGCGGAGGGTGCACGGCGACAGTCACGGAAGCAGAAGCCGTCACAGTGGTGATGGGCTGGCAGTAGCCGGGCACGGAGCTGCCCGTGGCAGTGGACGCTGGGTTCCGAGGGTTGTGAGGACGGGCCCCGCGGGGCCCCGCGCGGTCCCTATTGCTAGGGCCAGAATGTCCTTCAGTAGAAATTTCAAAAGCGTCTCTGCGCGGTCTGTAGGGGGGCGGCCGCAAGCCTTCTCGGGAAGGTTCCCTGCGAGGCTGCTGGCCTTGCCGCCCAGGAGGCAGGGACCCAGAGTCCAGGTGGGGCTGCTGTCGAGGGTTCGAGGGTGGGTGATGCCTGGATTCGGGATGGACCACCTGCAGAGGGCAAGGAAGTTTAGAACAGACGCGGGGGTTGGGGGTGGGGTGCTAACCCCAGACCAGGCCTGGCCCCACTGCTCCTGCCTCCTCTTCTCTGGCTTTAACTGAGGGTTCTGTCAACCCCAGGGAGCCAATAGGGGCCTTCTACCCACAAAAGAAAAACCCGTTCTTTTAATAACCTCCAGGACGTGGCAGGGGAGCGCTTTATTTGGATCCCGTTTCCAGGGCTTCTCCGACACCGCTGGCTGGACACATAAGGCTGCTGCCCATAAACGCAGGGCTGTGGTCGGACAGCATCCAAGCTGCTTCCCTCCCACCATCCGCGCCCCCGCCCTGCTCAGTCTAGTCAGACCCTGAGTTCCCCTTTCGCGAAAACTGCTAAGTGCCTGGCCCTGGCTGGCCGGAATGCAGGACGCTGGCAGGATTGTCTACACTGACGCTGTCAAATATGGTAGCCATTAGAGACATGTGGCTATTTAAGTTTTAATGGACTAAAATTCAGAATCCAGTTCCTCAGTCTCACTAGCCACATTTCAAGTACGTGACAGCCACGTGTGGCCAGTGCCGACCGTACTGGAGAGCAGAGGGGGCATTTTCATCCTCGCAGAAAGTTCTGCCGGGCAGCGCTGCTCTGTCGGATTGTTAGGAATCTGGTCTCTGGGTCTCTATACAAAGCACGGAGCAACACAGTGGCCACATCAATCAAAAGGACCGTGACCAACTTCAAAGTCGTTCAGCTTGTACCTATTTTTAGGCTCCTGCTGAACAAAACCAGATTCACACTGCAGCTCAGCGGGCGCCGTTCACGGGGGGTAAGAGGAGGACAATTTAGGTTATTTGGTTGGCCTCTCTCTCTTTCACAGAAGGGCTGCTCTGGCCTGGGACTGGAATACCCATTTCCTGGAGGGACGGCAGGGGGCCCTCAGTGGAGCAACATGAGCCTCAGAACCTTCCTTAGGTTTTTGGTGCAGAGCTCCTGGCCTGGGGAGCGAGAGGCGGAGGAGAGGTCCGGGGCTCTCGGAGCCTCTGAGAAGGGGCTCCCAGGGCTCTCGTGGCCTTGGGACTCATGATGGCCAGGGACTCAGGTGGCTCTCAGCTTCTCCACCCCTTCCAGCCACCTGAAATATGAGCTTGGAGCCACAAAAGCTTATGGGAAAGGCTTAGACAATAATAACCGAAATAATTTTGAACCAAGGGCAGTTAAAACTACCAGAAACAAGAAGGAAAAAACCCACTTCTGCTGGGAATAAAGATACTGCTACATTTTTTAAAAGTATCATTCGAAAATGATACGCAGATTAAAAAAAAGGGCAAGAAATGCTCTATCTCTGGCCCTTAAGCTCAAATTGCACATAGCCCAAATAAGATAGATGGTAATGCTTTATGCAGTGACGCTTCTGGCCCCCACCCTTCTTTGATCCATTATGAGATCAAAACATAGGAAAATGATATTTTTATAGTTTAAGAACCAAATATTGGCAATTTCACGTGATTCGACCCAGCGTATACGACCACCTGGCCCACTGCCATGGGTAGGAAGGCCCTTCTCCCACTCCCTAGGGTGACTTACAGTGGAACGGGCGAAGACAGGGTTTTCTGTGGCCTCCACGATCACTTGGTGGGCAGGGCCTCCCACGCCCCGCTGCGCCTCGTAGTGCCGCAGCTCCTCGCTGATGCCGGACACTGTCGTCTGGGAGCTGTACTCCGAGTCAGAGGAATCAGACCCATTGTTCATGTGGCCAGGGGGCACGGCAAACCGGACGACACTGGGGGGCGGCTCCGGGGAAGGGGTGGGCAGCCGGTTCAGGCCATTGGCTGGAGACACCTATTTAAGGGGATTCCATATTAAAAGTGCCATCATCCATTTACCTGTTGGCCACACTCGAAATTCAAAGCACTGTATTATTCAGGGGTCTATGTCCTCTGCCCTGGTGCCCAGCACACTGCACTGTATTTCCTCCCCCGCTCTGACACTTGGAGGACCCTCAGGTCCCACAGCTGGAGAGAAAGCACTGCCCTCTGCTTTCACACCATGGAAAGGCCCTTTTCACTCTTGTCAAGCCCAAATATTCATCTCAAGTGCAAAGTCTTCATTTACTGTACATAGATCCCTGAGACTCAGGCTGCCAATCAGTTGGTTTAAAAAACCAAAACCAGTTCTACATCCCCCAAAGCCATTGAATTGAAGAGGAAAAAAGCCATCGTTGTTGAGATGTTTACGGAAAAACAATCAGCAAATGGGGATAGACTTAAGTATCTAAATTAAGAGTGGCCCCAGAAAAAACCACATTCAGGTGGCCTGTGGATTGGACACTGCGCCCAGCGTAATTACTGACCTCAGGATATGGTCCAAAGAAAGACAAAAGAACTGGAAGCAAAACCAGGCCATTGAGAACACCCAGGATTGTGAGGATCGCCAGGACAGCAAAGAAATACCTTGAAGATAAAAGGAAATGGAATATTCATTGCGACAGAGGTAAATCACGCTGCCCTTCGTGTGCCCAAATACCGCAGCATGTCAACACCAGAAATTAACAACACCCACCCCACTGAAAAGGCTGTTACAAAACCACAGTTCAAATTCAGCACAAGATTAGTTTTTTGTTTTTGTTTTTTTACCTTATGACTTTGAGGGGCTACATTCCACAACCCAAAGTGTTAGTTCATGAAGGGAAGAAAAAAAAATCAGTTTGTTAATTTGCTGAAATGGCATGTAATGTTATTTATGAATGTGTTACACAAACACAAAAATATGGAATGCGAGCTGAATGGCTGAGCAGACTGAAAGCGCAATACAATGCCGAGGGGCCCTGTTCACGAAAACCCAGCAGAAGCAAACAAATGAAGTGAAGGGTGTAGAATTTAAACAATTTAGCCCAGGAGGAAAAGCAGCCCACTTCTGCAGGCAGCTAATCCACTGTGAAATGCTTCTGCATCTTACGGCAGAATCTCTAATTAAGTCTCCAGCGTATCAGGTAAGGCTTTCCCTGGGCTTTCATTAATCACAACTTTCTGCCTAGAATTCTGTGAGTTCCAGTTTTACCAAATAGCTCCAATTGCAACCTTTTTAGAACACAGGAACCAGCTTTCTGCAAAGAAAATGCTGCCCATTCTGTGGGAGCGGGGGCATTGTGCTGGGCGAGGGCGCTCCACAATGGCCGGCTGCTCTGCCGGCCAATCTTTTGTTGAACAATTTAGCATCTCTGAATACTCTTGTTTTGCGTCAGCCAATTCAAACATAAAGGCCGCAGCACCATGGCAGAAGAGGAGACTGCACTAGTTCTGCTTTCCCACCATTGAGGGCTAAGGTCTGGGATCCTTCACAAATACCAAGGTAAACCCGTCAGCCAGGGACATCCTCTGGCAGATACTCCACACAGTTGGAGGGTGCAGACTCCACCCAAAAGATGCATTTCTGGAACTAATGATTTCTAGGGCAACTTTGATGGAAGTGGGAGAGAGGCTCAGGATGGGGGAAGAGGGAGTGCAAGATATCTATCTTTTAATGGTCCTGTGGTTCATAAAATGGAACAGGCACCCAACTTTGCCATGTCTATGTTTTGACATCAGATGAAAGGAGAGAGAATCCCTATAAAAATACAAATACCTTGCAGCTATTGTAAACATTAGAAACTTCTGAGCTGCATTAGTAAAAAAACCTAGCAGCCAATGTCTTGCTCTAATGTAAACTGCTGGAACTTTCAGCTGAGGCATATATCAGCTGCAGGCATTAAGACATTTGCATCCCATCCATCTAGCTAAAGCATAAACAGACCAATTAGATTTCTGACAGCTTAGTGTATACAACGTCTGCTCATTTATTCGACCTCAGTGAGGGCTTTATCAGGTTAATCCATCCAGTTCTAGAAAATGGGAAGCCCTTTTAAGTGCTTGAAACAGGAACCCTGATATCTCTGGGAGGGAACAAGCAGCCACGGGTTAGATGAGAGAGCTGGGATTCTGCCCTGTAGGTTCCCAGCAGGGTACTCCAATTCAGGCTCACTTAGCATCCCCCATGAGGCTGAGTTAGATCCTCATCCCACCCACAAGATCCCAGCAAACTCTGTTTTCCCTGGTTTAGAGTTGCCTGTGAACTTGTCTCTCTCCTCAAAGACCTCAAGCTACACAGAGGGGTATGGGGTCTGCGTTATTTGCTATTGCACAAAATGGCACTTATGGGGTACTCACTACATTTGTGTTGAATGAGAAAGTAAATATGCAAAAGAAACTATTTGACATTGGGGCTTTTATAGCATAAAGAGACAATACTAATGACTGAGTAAGTGAATACTAAGAAAATAAGGGAAAATTCAAAATCAAATTAAGAGATTAGAACAAAACAGACCAAAACTTTTAACTATTTGGCCACTATTTGGTATTGGCATGGACGTGGCCTGGGAGCTGGCCAGAGATGCAGTCTGCCTTCCGCCCGTGAACTGCCCCAGAAATCCAACCAGCATGGAGAGAGAGTCTCAGATGACTTGTGAGCACGGTCCTGTTTAGGGAGTGCCGGTCTGCAGTGATTGCACCTCTTCGTTCAACCCTACACCAAAACCACAGCAAGCAAACTCTGGCCCAAACTCTAGGAAGGCAGAATCCCCATGGTGCTGATTTGCCCAATGGGCTATGCTACAGACTGACCAATGGATTCATCTTTTTCTGCAATAAATAAACTTCCAGTTGAAGTCCTCTTCTTTTTACTTGAAAATGAGAGGCTCCCATCCTTCATATGCACACATGTGCACATGGAAAGCCTTAGATGATCTCTCTAGACTGAAGCAACCAAAACAAACCAATCCTTCTCATATTTGGTTCTCTGCCTTCATGGTTCTAATTCTGAACTATCTTTGATTTATTGATGATTCTGGCCTCGCCTCTTCACAAAGCAGCATTATATCCAAGAGCAGCTACCTCACAGAGCCACCAAGGCTATTCAGAGAAGAAAATGGTTTCTTTCTCTGTAGTTCTCAAATTCTTTTCAAAAGGAAAACTCACTCTCCTTTTATACTTTACAAAGTCATATTCTTAATTAAATCAACCAGAAATGGCTTGCCTTGAGATCCAAAGAGAAGTGTCCAAACTAGGCTTGGATTTCTAACATTTGACACCCAAGTCAAATGCTAAATGTTTCCTAATTCTTTGTGGGAACTTGAATATGAAATCTTGGCACATTATCTTCACTTCTTAAAAGAATAAAGTCTATGTGACAATTTTAAGTGTTTGAAAGTTTTCCTCTCTACAGTTTTGAAGGAGATAAAACAAAGGTCAAATTTAGACAATTAATGGGAATGGTGGTCATCTCTTTCTGCAGATATTTCTAACCTGAGACACAAATAACTGGGATATTTGGTGGTCCTTCAGCCTTAAGCTGTGGAGCTGCCTTTGCTGCTAGCCCCAAACCTTCCATCTTTTGTCTTCAAGCTATTCCCCAAGATAGCTCTAGAAGAGAGCTTGTCTTTATTACCTCTCAGCCCATCTCTGAATTAATAAATTCAAAAGAAAGTAGAGTCACGATGAAGAGATGTTGCAATCTACCAGATACAGAAGGAAATAAGCGACAAAGACCACATGAGCTAATGACAATGGTTTTACACTCCTGCTTACCTGACAATGAAGTCAAACTCAGATCCTGCTAGCATCAGCACTCCCAGCAGAGTGGACACAGCCCCGTCCAGGACAGGTGCAAACATGTGCTCTAGGGCAAGCACGGCCCTGCGGTTCTTATCGCCAATGGCCGTTAGAAAGGCCTGTGTAACGAGAAAGTTCATGTTATCAGAACCTGGACTTTATATGGTAAATGGTCAGCTTTGTCTTAATGCTACAAGCTGCTTTAATCGAACTTCTTCCATCTTATTGTTTATCTACTGGAATGTTTAATCAGGATAGGTCAACAAGTTGAATCTAGGCTTATACTAATATGAACTGTTCAAGGTATTGAGTTGTATTTGGTGTTGATATAAATCTTGAACAAAGCAAAACCAAAACTATACAAAAATGAGCAGAAATGTTCCTGTCTTTTCATTGCTACTTGCCCTTAAGTCCCCTCCTGTCCCACCCCCCAATTATCCCACACCATTTGGATGGGAGACCTCTAGCTGCGACGACAACAGCATTCTGGCTAATGTTTTGGATAGTCAAACGCTTCTGAAAGGGCTCAGCTCCGTGTCAGAAGCAACCAGGTGTTGAAATATACTTCCTCTCAATTACGCTGAGGTGAGACTTCTGCCACTGTTTCAAACCCATTTGTTAGGAGTACCTCTAAGCACTACAGAGGTATCGTAAGAAAAACACAGGGCTGTAAATTCAAATCAAGGCCATTCCAATTCTATATGGATATATCTCTGCCTCTGTTGCATTCCTAAAGCTCTTCCAGGTCAGAAGGCTGTTGATACCAAATGGGAACTTTGTAGAACAAGTTCTGGTTTATCAGACTGTTGGTTTGAGAGTGTGACCCAGCAGGGAGGGTTGGGCCGGCAACGAATTCTCTCTGCTTGAAAGTTTAGGCTGCTCTGGCATATGCTGAGAGGAGAGGGCCGGGAGCCTTTGCAGGGTGCATTCCTATACCTTATCTACCCTGTGGAAGGACAGGAATGGCCATTCTCCTTAACAGATGAGGAGTTGCTTTTTGCTCTTGGGAGAAATCACCAAGATGATTTGGAACCATGTTGCTCTGTGCCATATTCAGACCATGGGGCTATAGGGGGCAAGCTGTGTCTACCCTACTGCATGTAGCTTCTATGTTACTGAAACAGCAGATGAACAGGAACCCATCGACTTCCTAAAGACTTTCATGGAAGAAGAGGCTTCTTTACCAACCTTATGCCCTCATTTCACAAACCTTGTAAGAGCAATGACTGCCTACCTTAAATATAATTTCACATATTGGATAAGAATACCATATCCTGTGGATAGTGCTCTTGAAAAAGACTCAGACTAGAAGAGCTACAATTTAAAGATTGTGGTTAGCATTTCCAATGTAAAAATCTGTTCTAGGACACCCTTGTTTGCCATGCTAGCTACCAAAAGAGGTGACTTTCATTTGTTTCATGGCTTGTGGATTCTTAACTCACATGCAAATTTTTCTTTTTGAAGAAATAGTATTGAAATTATGGGTTTTCTAAAATCTAGGATGGTGTGCTCATCTTTAAAAAAAAAAAAAAAAAAAATCCTTTCCCTCCTCCCAGCTTGTGGAAGAAAATAATTTGAGCAGGCTCAAAATTTAGAGAATACTATTTCCATGTTATCAACTCTTTATTGTACACTGGGGAAAAAAGTGGGATAACTTCCACAAAACATTCCCTCTGAAACACAAACGTTGCAAACAATAGCCCTGAGACTGCAGAAGGCACAAAGCAGCAGCATCTGTGTAGACATGCATATGCCATGTGTTGGGCCTGAAGAAAAATCAATGCTAGAGATTACGAAAACAATTTGGTCTAAGTCCAATGCTAGGTTTCCTAGCTAGGGTATCCTAAACATCAGTATTTATTCAGTCAATAAATATTTATCAAATGCATACTGACAATGCCAAGTACTTAGGCCACAAGCACATCTGCAGATGGAACATAATTTACACACAGCTATGAGGTTCTTTGATAAATGTATACAATGGATTTGTCTCTTAGATTAGAGACTCCTCCTGAAGTTAAATTTCCTCCAACAAAGTGTTCACAGGACCAGGTATAGAAAGAGAGAGGGGAAAACAATTCCTGTTGAAAGCAACACTGGTTCTATTACTTTCTGCCGTCACGAATGCAGAGGCTGGGAGGTCTGAGGAGCTGGGTGGGCTCAGGTGGAAGAGCCAGCTCTTCTAGGCTGCACACTGGAGCCTTCACTCATAGGCCTGAGGGTATTTCCTCAGCTGCCAGCTCACCTCACCCTCAATTATGCCTTCTCCACTGTGCCACAATGAGTGTGGTCTCCTTTTATCCTCACTTTATTACTGTTGTTTTTAAAATTGTGTGTACGTGTGCCAATGCACACACACGATCTGTCTTGGGAACATAGCTGACCACCCCAGGATCTGTGGTGACGGTAAGGACAGTCAACACGGGAGGAGCGGGACCCTCCCCGGCCTGCTCTAACACACTGACTCTGCCTACAGCTGACAGGGCCCAGCTAACGTTTAAGTTCCACACTCTCCTCCTGACTGGAAAGGAATCCAGAAAAATTTCAGCCACTCCTAGGTAACTCCAGCACCCTAGAAGCCTTTTCACCATGATGCCTGGGGAGAATTCAAAGTTGCCCACGTAGAATAAAAGAGCTAAAAGGAAACAAGTCACTCTTCCAGAAAGTTTTTGCTTAGAATGTCTCCCATACCAAGGCAACGTGAACGGTGAATTCCACGCCGATGCCGACAGAGGCGATGAGGATGACCACGGGTACGGCACTCAGCTTGATGCCAATGAGACCCATCATGCCGAAGAGCTCGACGGTCATCAAGGCCAGGACCATCACCTGGAAGAAGGCACACAGCCGTGAGGGAGAGGGCACGGCAGCTCTTGGCGCTGTAAATGGGGGAGGCTGGTAAAGTTCCAGGTGGCCTCCTTTCACATCAACAGCGGAGAAACATCTGTGACCCAAATACAATGAATGTCCTAACTTGCTTTAACTTTACTTCCCAATTCAGCTTCCTGCTGGGGAGGGGGACTTCCGCACACCAATTTGTAAGACTGGAGAAGGAGTACATAAAGGCAAAGTTTAGTATTCTAATGCAAATTGTTTTCCCACTACGCCTGCTCTAGAAAGCAAAACAATTCCTACCTGCTCCACCAGGGCAATCTACATAGAATTCAACAATCATGGACTTGTCATGTGGCTACAAATTTCGTGTAGTTTAAAATAAGACCTTTCCTTATGTTTGATCTTTTACCATCAGAGACCATCCACTGACTCATCACTGAGTTTCTGGTTGGCTCGGCCTGCATCCTAAAGAAAGCTGACAGGATGTGGCGAATACAAGTTCTCGGAGGTAAAAGCGGGTTTGGGTTTTGTTGGAGAGCCCATGGGCTGAGTGAAGATGATCTGAGTGAAGATGAGCCAGTTAAGTGGGTCAGGTTACAGGGCCCTGCACTTTGGAGAGAAGCAGGTAGACAAAGCAAACCTGTTAAATACAAGAAAAAGCTTCTCTTTGCCTTTCATCTTCCTTGTAAAAAAATCTGGGGGGAAAATGGAAAGTAAATCTGTGGGGGAGACTTTGGAGTTCCTTGGGCCAAAGGGGAGAAAATACAAATAAAACAAGAAACTTTACACAGATGGAAGAGAAGGAGAAAAATGCTCTTTCTCCTGGGGCAGTGGGCAGGGGTGGTGGGTGGGAGGGGAGGAGTAATGAGTGGTGGACGACATCCCGCTAAGTGCCACGAAAACTCCCACAGACTAAACATTTACCTTCCAGCATACCTGCTGTACAGACTCACAGCGCAGAAACAAAGCCTGGTCTCTGTTTTTATAATTTTGGCATTTTAAAGGCTACACCACAGCTCACAGAATTTAAACACTGCCATGGTTTTATTAGACTCGACATGAAACTTATTTCAAATCTGAGAGTATTTTGGAGAATAGATGCCAAAAACCAGGTTAGTAGTATTAGTTTATCATTCTCCCCCCAGGAGTGAAAATACACAACACCCCCTCTAAAATCATTTTCTCCATATATCGCTGTCCTAACTTCTGTAATTATCCCTCCTGGTTAAATATAGAAGACCCTTCTGTGTATAATTAGGTCTGAGATGAGGTCACCAAATGACACTTTTGAATTTAAAAAAATTAGTTATGCTTTGAGTGTTTTTATTTAATAAACACTCAGAGCTGTGATGGAAAGTGAGTTTTAAAAAGTCTCCTATCTTTACAGAAAAATCTTAAAGCTATAGGAGAGGGCACATAAGATTAAGGCCATTAGAGGCTCTACCTTAACCATGAACCTCACCACCTCAAGTAGAATAAATATATTACGGATGATGCAATCTATACCTTCCTCCAGAGGCCCAGACATAAACAAAACTTCCCGGCTGCAGAAAGAGCTATGCTGAAAGGAATGTGACTTCCACAAAGACCCTTATAATAAACTCACAATGATCCCGGCCGTCCAGGGGTTCAGAAGGAAGACAGCGCACACGAGAAACGTGCAGGCCAACACCACACTGATGGACAGCAGCAGCCAGTGGCGGAGGCCGATGTACTGCTCCCAGAAGAGGAAGGGGTAGCCGTTGGGGTAGCTGGAGAGCCCCAGGCTTGTGTAGTTGTTGCAGATGGTTCTTACTTTTTCGATCGCTTCCACAAAGTCTGCGGTGTCTCGCAAGCCGTTGAGGTAGAACGGGAACTGAGCATATTCGATGGGCTCTGCTGCCGGGACTGGACAGAGAAGGCCACACGTTAACAGAGGGGCCAGGGTGGAGGGGCTCCTTGCAAGGACTCCACTGCTGTGGTGAAAAGAGGACTTTGCACGAAGCTTACTGGCTGCACGTCTTTTAACACAAAGGAAAAGCAATTGCTGATGACAGTCTCCGGGTCTTTACAATTTTCATATTTGGTTTAAAAAACTTTACACAATAATCAACCTTTGGCAGGGGAGAAGCCTAAGATCTGTGTATTTTTTAACCTTTGATTTTAATCTTCCAGAAGCAGCCACTCTTTGTAAAGGGCGGGGGGGGGGGGGGGGTTAAAAAAACTCCAGATTTAAATTTTTGGAACATTTTTTGTTCTAGTGACACACATGAAAATGGTAAGTTCGAACTGTTTAATTCAATCACTTCCGGGAGCAAAATAACGCCAGAATGGTGCTTTCCTGAGAAAAATGCTTAACTTATCCTTTTAGTGATCGAACAAATTTAAACCTTCTATGCTTCTTTTCTAATGCAATGCTAAGTCTTCAGCAACAGGGGAAGAAATCCTCACACAACAAGCATTTAGTTACTGCCGTTGTGTGTTCCAGACCCTTTGGGGTCATTCAGTTGACTTGCTAAACATGATTTGCCCTATTATAATCTCAACTATAAATTTTCATTAAGACAAGCCTTGGCTGCTTGCCACAGGGCTCTGGGGTTTAGATCCAGGGAAGCACAACTCGCTCGCTCTCCAGCCATCTTTGCGAGGGGACCCGTCTTCTTTCTCACATCCTCCCTCGCCCTGATATCCAATGCATAAGCTACTAATATCTCTAACATAAATGCAAATGAAATCCACACAGAACCACCTTTCAAACTCAGGGCTTAGAGGTGAAAGGAAGAGGACACTGTTGTATACAGACTTTTCTGCTCCGGTTTAAACAGCTTTGACAGAGTACAGGTGCTTGGTGGCTTATGGGAATGACCCAACGTGCCAAAAATCCCTTCAACACCAGAGTTGACAAAGTTAAGATAAACATATAATCCCCAGCGATAAAACTTTGCAATAGTAAAATAACACTCAACCTGGAGGCGTCCCCGACTTTCACATGGAACAGCTGGCATTCAAGAGAAATGCCTGATGAACATCTTAGAGTAAAGCTACAAACGGAGATTAGAGAGTCTTATTTCTCAACGTGATAGAGCACGGGGTTGTATTCCATTACACATCCTCATCTGTCTCCCAGAGTTTTAAACTAAAAGAAATATATTGTTCTGTTTACACTTTTGAACCCTGGGTAGCGTCAAGGGACGAGGGCTATTGTTGCGCTTTGAAGACACAGGGTAAGTGGACGGAGTGCTACTTACTTCTCAGCCTTGTTTCTGGCATGTAGTCGGCTTTGTCGTGGACCCACTCAGGCCGGTGAGGCCGGATGTTGGCCTGGGAGGCAGCGTAAGCCACGGGGTCATTGCTGACCCAGGCCGTCAGGTAGACGTAGAAAGCGCTGGGATTAATGATGCCATCTGCATCCACCAGACGCTGTTTAGTCAACTACAAAAATGGGAGAACAGAGGCTTTTGAGAATGGGGCCGGGGGTAAACACACTTCTGCCTAGAGAGAGCAGAAGTGGAGCTTTGCACCAGCATTTACAACAAAGAATAGAATGCCCACTGTTTGAAAGTGTTGAAAATCCCATCAGAACACCTTTGATTTCTTTCAAAGCGTACTTATCGGAGGATGCAATCATCAGTGTGTTTATAACAAACACGCAGTTCTGCAGATGGCCCAGGAATTGGCTGAACCAATTAAATCTGAATGCTAAAAGACTGTCTGCAGCCAAGGCAGAGAATGAACAATCTGGAGAAACATATTTATAGGAGGGGAAGGGGAAAAAAAAACCTGGCAAGAATCCCCATACACGTCTGTGTGCAGTTAACCTCTGTTGTTAACACTGAAGGAAATGCCACCCAGTAAATGGAGGAGAGCTATAAAAATAAAACAACATCTGTATAAATTTTGCTAACACTAGCCTCCTATGACCTGTGCTTTCAAAAAATGCCCAACGCAAGAAAGTGGAAGAGAGTGGTGCACACCCGCGGCCTTTCCAGGCAATCTCAGTTCTAAGAGGTGGTCACCCTCAGTGTGCTGGACCCTCTGCGTGGCCAAGTGTGCTCCCTCTATGGTAGATCTTAGGGGCTTCGCTTAGGTGAAAAATACCGTGAGATTAAGTGTGTGTACATATATTTTATACACATAGAAAAATTGTGCTTCCTGTCTATTTTAGATTCAGGCCTCGTTCCTTACTTTTGGTTTTTTTAAAAAAACAAATGAAAAACACCAGTGACAGCAGTTAATAGAGAAAGAGCAAAGGAAGAAAGCGTGGAGGAGAGTGAGACAACCAGGTTTCAGGGATCTGGATTCAATTAATCCACAGGATATGTAACAACTGTATGTCTTCAAACCGTCTCTGGAATTACATAGTGCAGCTCACGGCCTCCATGCACGCAGCACGCTTTCCTCCCTCCCAGGTGGAGGAAATGGTATCTGGGGGCCTGGCCCAATCACATTCGTCCCATGGAGTCCCTGTGGTCCCTCAAGCCAGCTCAGCTCCTCGGGCATCTCCCCTGCCATCCCTCAGACAGACTCCTCTGCCCACGCCCTTGTCAGACTGACAGCCTGCTGCATGTCGCTATCAAGCAAGAGTTTCACACTCCATAATAACTCTGAACGATGTACTTTGTAAATCTGTCACCTTTAATGCCAGCAAAAAAGGGGAGACAATAAACAGAGCTGCTGAGAAGATCATTAGCATGACGGTTTTCTGCCTGAAGGTATAGCAAGCAGGCTACACAGAGCGAGAGAAGAGGCTCCGTGGAAGCCGAAGGCACGAGCGTGGGACCCATTTGAAAGCTGAAGAGTCCAGCACACTCCTGAACACGCCTGAGGAGTCAAAAGGGATATGCTGGAATCCTAGCCTCTCGAAGAAGGTGCAAATGCAGTTGGAGAACACAACTGCCAAACAGAAACGGCTCCTCTTAAGTAGCAGAGTGAGAACGGCGAGTCCACTCGGATTGCAAGGATCTTCATTTCCATTTGCTTCGCTCAGGACGGAGTAAGCGAAATCACATGCAACAAATCCTCCCATCATTCTAGTAAACTCTCCAATCTCCTAACCCATATCCACCTGCCCCAGATTCTGTTCTGCTCATCTAAACAACTGCTACCCAACAAATCCACCTTTCCATGTTTTAATACAGCCAAGACCAACACGGTGACAAGGACTAGATTTTGGAGGAAGAACATGACAGCATTTCTCCCATCTGAAAGAGCCCGCGTTGTCTGGACTGCCCTTTATTCTGACAATTGTACTAGAGGCAGGTAACACAGCTGTCCCCGCCTGATAGACTAGGACGGTGAGGCTCACTGGCTTGTCTGAGGTCACACCATGAGTGGGTGGAATGAGGTGAATTAGAGCCAACTCAATCCTCTTTCTGCCAGCCACTAATGGCCTCAGGCCTCCGGAGAGCACAGGTTGGGATGGCATGCTGTCAACCAGTCTTTGGCAGGGTAGCTGCCCCACAGCCCTGCTCAACCGCACCCTAGAACCCCCATGGTGTACCTGACTGATGTCGATGGGCTTATCGCCGCTGCCAGTCTGCACCAGGAGTTTGTAGGCAAGGACCCCATCATCCGATCCATTCTTGTAATTGTTTGGCATGATTTTCCCAGTCTCCCAGTCACTGTCAAATGCATCCTGAAGTCCTAGAAAAGGCAAACGTGTGTAACACATTACAACTTTTAACTAGAATGATCCTGGTCCTAATGGGGTGGGCTGAGGACGGGGAGCAGGATGGAGGAATGATGGACATGAACCCAAAACACTGTATTCTACTTCCACTCCAACCGGTAACATCAGGTTTTTCATGAATGAACTGCAGGTTGCTAATAATCATTGCTCCAAAGGGCAAAAGGGAGATGTTTGTTTCTAGGAAACAAGGATATATATTTTACCTTAAAAAAATTAATTCCTCTTCTTTTCTCCCATGACTATTCCAAAAGAGAGCAAGAGAGAGCGAGAGAAAGACACACACCAGGTTCGTTAACCGTTTCGTGCCACATAGGGTGCTAAGCATGGGTTCTTCAATACAACCAGAAATTCCACTCGGAGGGGGAAAAACACATTCAAACTCCCAACTTCAAACAGCAACTCAGCTGCTTCTGGAGCCCAGGGTGAGTGAACACGATTCTGTCAATTTGTTCCATCTGTTCGACTTGTGGAGCTAATACAAGCTGTGGGATCCGCTGCCAGGTTGTGTAAAGATCACAGCCAACACCTATTCACTCTCGCCTGTTCTCTTCCTCTTCGCCACCCTTCCTTAGGAGAGGGGCATGGGGGGAAGGAAGGGAAGGATCTCGTGTGTACTCGTGGGGAAATACCTCACAGGGTAAATTTGGATCCGATTGAGAACAGGAAGCCACAGGCCAATACAAGGAGGCTCTGTGAGAACAGATGACAAACCGCAAGCAGGGGAGGGGGAAGGAAGGCGTGCTGGGGCCTGGGGGATGGGCGCGTCCACCAGCCCACCACACACAGCTGCGCTTGGCCTCTGTAATCAAAACCATCATTACAGACCTGACGGTTTGGCTACAGCTGTAAAGAGATAAGCGTGTTGGAAGAGAAAACAGGGCCCTGGTGACCCGGCCTTAGGGTCTGAGCGCTGGCTGGCGTGCACTCTCCGAGGAGGCTCCTACCCCCTCTCCTCTCAGTCACCTCCCAAGTAGAACTCCCAAGCCCCGGCAGCTCAGGAAACCACAGCTTTTGAGCAAGCTGTACATGTATGGGTTAGACACGGCTGGTAAGAAGGGAGAAGGGCTTATTTCATTTCAGGATACGCCTTGGATGACTTCAAAGACCCCCCCAAAAAAATCTGGTTGTGTTAGTGCGCAGAATGGTCAAGCTCGTGGGGTCTGAAGTTGGGGGGCGGTGGAGGTGGATCATAGGCCCCTTCTCTCTTTTTTTAAAAACTAAATCCTCCTTCCAACACTGCTGGTTATACGAACAATTTGGGGATGAGGATGGTGAGCTTGGTGGTGAAAGGAGTCTCCTCACCCCGCACTATGGGGTGGGAGAAGGGAGGCAGGGCAGGGAGAGACCACCGGGTCGGCTGCACTCCCAACTCTCAGCCTGTTTTTCATAGCAAGGCGTGCACGCAAGCCGTATTGAACAGATGTTATTTTATTACCAAAAGCCCTCTTTTTCTGTTTTTGAAAAAAATAAACAGGAGAGGAAAAACAACCGCTCCCCCTCTGCCCCGCAAAAGGGAGGCCTGGTCTGCTTTCCTCCCCACAATAGAATTTCCATCACTTCGTGACACAGAGCCGACTTTAACCCTCTCCCTCCTGACAGTGAATTCCCAAGAGCAGCCCATGCTTAGTGAACACTGGGCTCTTCTAGTTTCACACCCATCAGCCCTTGTGTAAGTCTAACAACCACCTCATGAGACAGTACCCACTCCCCCTTTAGAGATGGAGATACTGAGGCTTGGAAACGTGAAGTACTTGACGAAGGCCACCCAGCAGGTCAGTGTTGGAGCTAAGCCTAAACTCAGCGGTTCCAGAATCAGCTGGAACCACTCACTGCTCCGAACTGCCCAGAACACACCCTGGTGCCTAAGAAATATTTGTTGAAGGCATGAATAGGATTAGCAGACTTAACTTCGGTACCAACAACTGGTGGCATAGTAGGGGAGCAAGGGTGCCCCAACAACCTGAGGGCAGTTTTAAGGTATTTGTTGGGACACCCTAGGGTGAAACAAAGATCAGATATGGGGAGGTCAACCCTGCTGGCAATTCGATTCATTACCCACCCCACCTGCTAGTCTCTTAGGTACCACTCTACTGGGGGCTCAAAGATGAACAAGAAACAGTCATCTATTCTATGGAGAAGTCCTTTCATGATTAGTATATTTTCTGACTCGTTACCAAAAACCTCAAGTGACACTGGGCTGGCCTAAGTGCATGGACAATATATGACCCTGGACACAAATCAAGGAACACAGATGTGCTTCTGCTGCCTCTTGGCCAACAGTTTATATTCTGACACATACACACTGTAGAAATTTGCAACATTTCACTTATTTTATGGCAAAATCTTAAAATTTTAGTTAGTACTTCTTATAGATATTTTGTACTAAAAATTCTTTCTAGTGTAAAGTTCTGGACTAAAGGAATTGTCCCAATTGCCAATTTTTCTTCAGATATGGGACCCTAAAAAGAAAATGTTAATGAAAATTTTATTTGCATAATTTGGTATGAAATAAAAAGGAATACCACTTGGACCTGTGCATCAGGTTTTCTAAGTTTACCTCATCTGCATGTATGTTTTAAGGTGTAATATGTGGGATAATTTCTGAATCAACTATTATATGTTTTTATCAGTAAAAGAAAAAAACAAAAACTACTGGAATGCTGATAAAGACCAATGTGATGACATGGTTTTAATGGCAAATCCATTAAAAACCAATGAGGCTCCCACCATGAAAAATCAGCTGGGTGTGCTGATGCACACCTGTAGTCCCCAGCTATTTGGGAGGCAGGAAGATTGCTTGAGCCCAGGAGTCTGAGGTTGCAGTGAGCTATAATGATGCCACTGTACTCCTCTAGCCTGGGCAACAAAGCAAGACCCTGTCTCAAAAAAGGATTCTCAAGTCCTGCTGCTTTACATTGGTAAAGGAAACAAAGTATAGAGATAATCTATAATACTCTATAAAAAGGTTAATGGTCTGCATTGCCTAGAGACAATATTCCTTTGCCCCCTTCCCCAACCCGGCCTACTGCGCCATATTGAGCATCTGGAGGAATGGCTGAAGACACTGAAATGCATTCTACACTAACCCTGCTCTGCTCAGATGCTGGCAGTGCACAGCGGATCTCTTTGTCATTTGTGGCAAGTTATTTGCATGTCTTTGGCCAATGGGACAAAAAATGGAAAGCAGGGACTCTCTCCACTGTCTGATTCTTTTAATTCATCCAAAAACCACTGCTTTTAAAACTAAATGTAAAAATATAAGACTTGGAACAAATTCAAGTTCATCTCAGAAGCATATTAAAAATAATAATCATGGCATGTTGTTCTGTTCACCTTCCTCCAAAATAAAAATCACATCTGGTATACATGTATGAACAAAATCCTAGTAACATGAGTCAAAGCCAGAAACTGTGTGGAACCATCCTCAATCAACCTCAAATTGTTTACCATCTCATGGAAACTCACAGGGAAACTGGCTGCTTAATCTTTACATACAAGTGTATTGACTTAAGACCAAAAAGGGCACTTAAATCTGTGTTTAAACAAGACTAATTAAGTGGGAAATTAAGACAATCATTTGGATAATCTAAGCCAAAAAAAAAAATGTTGGGTGCCATAATGATTTGAGTATTCCTGTAAAAGCATTTTTGCTTGAATTGTGTTGGGTAATTATCCTGATTCTCTACTTCCCTTTGCATGTGTCAACGCGGAATTCAGTGAACAGATGTTCTTGGAATCTCTGCATACATTTATACTCAGTCAGTTAGCAGTTAGGGGCAAATGTGGACAATTTTTTTCCCTCCAGTTGACTAATAGTCCTAGAAATGTTTCTAAGTGCAAGTTAAGAAGCCAAGAAAGGCATTTTAAAGCAGAATTAAATTATTTATGAAATAATGTAAAATGTGATCAAGCATTTATAAGTTTACTTCATATGCCAAATCAAAAAATGATCAAAATGAACCCAAATGCAAACTATAGACTCTGGGTGATAATGATGTGTCAATGTAGGTTAACCAATTGTAACAAACACAACATTCTGGCGGGAGATGTGTATAGTAGGAGGCTATGCATGTGTGAGGGGAAAGGGAAAATGGGAAATCTCCATCTTCCACTCAATTTTGCTGTTAACCCAAAATTGCCCTAAAAATAAATTAGAAATAAATAAATTTTTTAAAAGATGGTCAAAATATGGAATTTTGAATTATATCCACTGCTGATCCAAACTCTTGTGGTGCAATAAGCTATAATTTGGCAGCAGATCAGCCTAGAAATTCCACCAACACTTTGATTTCAGTTGGTCACCAAAATAGCCACCATCCATCCAAAAGCAAAGAGCAACAGAAGCATCTGGCTCCATACTTTATAACACACTTTCCCTTTTCCTAATGTGTACTCATAAATTCTTACAGAGGTTTCTGAGTCACTCATTTGAATTATTGGCATTGTCTTACAGGTAAAAGCCAGATTTGGGAGGCTGCCGCAGAAACAGTCCATATAAGAATTTCAAGCAACACTCGGAAGTCATCAATGAGACATGTCAGTGTTACATTATGATCTAACACTTACTTAAGTGAACAAAGGGAACTCGTAGAAGCTGAACACACAAAAGACCAAAAGGACAGCCCCCAGCAGTGCCTGCCTTACCCTGGAGCCAGTCTCTGAAGTAGTGCAGCCACATTTTGGGAAGCTGTTTGTTTTCTTCCAACATGACATACTTCACATTACTGAAACTCTTGTGAAGGTCGTAAAGTAAGTGCTGGATATTCGGGTAGTCTGCTTTCTGGGTGACTATATACATGTTGTAGAAAGAAAAGTATTTGAATTGTGCAGCAATAAAGTCATATTCTCTGGTTTCCCGAGGTACAATGTCTGTGAGGTCCAGCCCGTCTCTCACTCGGGTGGTCCCATAAAGGCTGACCCCCAGCAAGCCCAGGAAAAGGAAGATCACCACAACCTGGAACAGAATAAGAGGCATTAGGTCAGAGCCAAAGGAATGTCACTGACTTTTCCTTGACAAAGATAAGCTGTTTAGTTAATATCTTCTTGTCACCACTACGTTGGCCCTCATGTAGCATGTAGGAGGCGTTCTCCCAGAGGGAAAAAGATAAAATCACAGTAATCATATTTTTAAAGAACCTCATGAAGAATAAAAATGTTTAAAATGTAAGGCATTCTGGGAGGCTGAGGTAGGAGGATTGCTTGAGCTCAGCAGTTCGAGACCAGCCTGAGCAAGAGCAAGTCTGTCTCTAATAAAAAACTGAAAAAATCAGCCGGGTGTGGTGGCGCACACCTGTAGTCCCAGCTACTCAGGAGGCTGAGACGGGAGGACCGCTTGAACCCAGGTGTTTGAGGTTGTAGTGAGCTATGATGGCGCCACTGCACTCTAGCCAGGGTGACAGAGCAAGACCCTGTCTCGAAAAAAAAAAAAAAAGTTTAAAATGTAAGGAGGTGATCTAAATTCATAGAAACACTTGCTACACATAGATTCACTCCTACAGAAGATGAGCTTATTGAAATGGCCCCAAGCTCTAAATGGATCAATTCTTTTAGAGGCCTGAAATGTATCACACTTTAATGAATTTTTTTTTTAATTGAAAAAGAACAAAACTAGAAGCAGTGACTTGTGGTAGATTACCTTGGCTTTTGGTTTCAAGAGGAAAGGAGCATAGTGTTTTTCAGCAAAAGATGAGAGTGTCCACTTGGTACAGGGGGGCTCGAGGCAGTGGAGGCTGGAGTCAGAGAACTGGGAGAGCAGGTCCCTTGTGGAGCTGGTGCTCTCGGGGCTCTGGCAGCTGAGGGTGTCCTGGGTCACGGTGACAGGCTGCACAGAAATCTCCGAGCGCGGCTCAGCGGTGGTGTAGTACACGTGCGTGTGGGGGTCGTACTCTGTGCGGAGCTGCACGGTGGACTGCATGGTAATCTGCGTTTCGTGGGCAAAGCTGTGGCTGCTGTAGGGGGGCGGGGGGCTGTATCGGGTGTTGTCATGGGTCTCTGTGTAGGCCTGAGGTTCGACCTGAATCACTCTGCTGACACAGGGGCTGGAAGAAGGGGAGATGCATTGCAATGTAATGCTGAAACAAGGGAAAATGGTGCTTTTGTTTTTGCCAATGACTGATGATGCCCATCTCACATAGCTCTACCTTAGGAGGAAACATCCTGTCATTGGACTCCACAAACATTGCCCGATTGATCTGGACATAGATGTGAGTAAGGAGGCCAAATGGAGGACTGATCCTAAATGTGACTTACAGAAGCAAGTTACATGATGATTAACCCCTTTAGTGCATAATTCGAAACAAAACAAAACAAAAACACTACCAAAGAACTATATTCTTTTCCTAGATGGGTGTTTTTCAACCTTGTTCTGCTCTAATGCAGAGATATGAAACATTCCCAATAATCACCAACATTGATTCACGACAGAAGAAATGACCACGTGTATCAGAACCTTAAGGGTTGTGAGAATGCTCAGTTGGGGGTGGGAAGAAGCCCAGGGACTCAGATGTTCCCCAAGGAAAGCACCCTCTGTCCAGTATCTCCCCTCCCTCCATCACACCAGTGCAAAACTTGTTAACTACGTTCCCTCATAAGTCCATAGACTGAGAGACTTCTGTAATAGTACCACTCTGTACCCAACCAATAAAGGCCATGGCAGCTGAAAAATGTACCTTGTAAAACAGCAGAAAATATCCAATCTCCTGTCCTCCCGTCGATATAAATCCATGCTGAGAATTGCAGGAAAAATGAGCAGAACCATGGCAAAATTGAACACTACCACGACTGCCGCCTGGAAGCAGAAAAAAAAATTTAGAGGTCACAAATACGCCTCCTCCCAGAGGGTCTGCCTTGAAAACAAAGATGCTTTTAAACAATATTTTTCTTTCACTTTCCTATCAAAGTGTTTAAAGTTGTGAGGGGCGTTAGAGGTCCTCACCGTTTTGCCACTCTCCCATCATTAAGAGTGCATTTGTCTGGAATAGGCCCATTCCTTCTGATCCTTTCCATCTCTGACAAATTCCTGGAACCCATGAGGTACAAAATAGGAACTAAACTACCAATGTCGTGCTAGTAAACTAACCAAACCAAACCAAACGCAGGCAGAACAGAACACACTTGAGATGTTTTAATTTAAAACAAAAAGCAGCATTTCCCTTCCAGAACATTTCTAAGAGCTCATGCAACCTTGACTTTGTATTTAAAGATCTGTATATAAAGTGGATCGAGTATATCAAAATGTCACCTTTAAAACATGAAATAAAATTTCACACACGTCCCCCGAGGTTTTTAATAGGCACATTCCAAATAGCCTCTGGAGTAGCCTGTGGGGTGTGCGAGTGAGTAACATAAAAGGTCAAGGAGAGTTAAGCAGAAAGAAATTCCTGTGTGTGATTATAGGACGCAGAATAAATAAGTACAGATTCAAAAGTCACTCCATAACCTAGAATAAACATGGGGCTAGATTCTGTGGTGCTTTGGCAAATCTCCTGCTGACCTAGTAAAAATTATAAAATTGGGCTGTTAATAGGGGAAAGTCAACAGAGGACAGTTGAAAGGGCTATCCTGTTCAGAAAAGCAAGGCAAAAAACAGCATAATAGAAAAATGGAACTGGAATGCTAAGTAACCAAGAAACAATCAGACACTTTTTTTAAAAACGAAAAATTCTTATGAGGTTTTCCAAAGAACTGCCTAGCTCAAAGACCTTCTCAAACTGGGTTCATGTCTCAGGGTGAGAAAAGAAAACCTGGCTATAACTGGTACCTAAGAAATCAAGGGAGAACTTCACAAAGGGCTTTTGATGGCAACTGTGAATTTATGCTCAAAGTGAAATAGCATGCCCGGGTTCTGGACAGATGCCTTTCGATAATTAATTTCCTGTCAAGTCTATAAAACCATAAATGAATCCAAAGTCTCCATCTAAAAATTACTTAACCCCTTTCTTCTTAGTCTATCTTAAAAGTTGCTCATCAATTCAAAAATGAAAAGCATGTTAACTTACCACTTTATGGTACACAAGGTACTTTAAAGACCTGTGTGACAGGCCTGTGGGAATGAGCACATCACTACCGTGACTAGAGAATCTGCCTAAGAGACAGATACTTTAAAATGTTGAGTACTGTGCTGGGTGATGGAGACGCAGAGACAAAATCCTGCTCTCAAGGACTGACACAGCAAATTACAGTCCTGACCGGTAAATGTAGTAATAAAAGCAGGAACTGGGATCCAGAGCAGCTCAGAAGAGAGAGAGAGCGTCCGCGTGGAGTGCTGAGGAGGGTCGGTCAGGGGAAGTTCCCTGGGAGATGTTTCAGCAGGGTTTGGGAGATGAAAAAGAGGTTGGGCAGGATCAGAGAAAGGACAGATGCTCTGTGTGGAGGCAACAGGGTAGGCAGTGTTCAAGACGGGGACAACCCCTCTTGGACACTGTCTCAAGTCATTCAGTACTGCTGGGATGTAAAACTCAGTTTGGCGAAGAGAAAGGAGAAGCAATGAGTGTCAGGTGGTTAATACCAGATGCATTCAATTCCCACAGCAACTCGGAGGGAGATGTTCTTATTGCTATTGACACTATTACCTTAATAAAGATCCCTGAGGTGCAGAGTAACATCACCTGTCTGGGGTTGACCAGTAAATCAATTCATATGGGGGCTTGATGCAAAGCCCTCAGCCCAACTGAGAAGTGGGAGTTCTTGTGAGATCCGGCCACTTCCTGAGAGGATGTATGTGGACTGGGTTAGGATTCCTGACCCATCAGACAGTAGGGGATGCCGGAAAGAACAGGTGTGATTCTAAAGGAGACTGTCCATTTTCAGGAAAACGTAATCCTAGGGACAGAATCCCTTTAGCTCTTTATATCACAGTCATGTTTAGAATTCAGGAGTAGAACGTAGAGAAGCAGCGCTGGACGGAAGTTCATACGGACACGGAGTGCAGAGACTCTGACACAGGAAGCCACACTAGTGCACACACAGGGAGCTGCCAGGGCCAACACCGCTGCTCACTGCAGTGGCCGGGGAATTTCTCTGACACGGCCTCACTGATCAGAGGACTCTGACAGGCACCTTGCTCTGTCTTTCATGATGGAAGGGAAGGGATGAGAGAAGAACCCCAAAGCAGAGTTCCATCTAACTCACTTCCTGAAAATACACTACATATATAGGGAGAAACGTTTTCTGAAAAGAAAAGAGCAGAACTTCAACATCCCCAAAAGTGCAACAAAACAGTAAAAACAGCAAGGATTTCTCAGTAAGGGACCAGAGTCACCACAGAGGCCAAGGGGAGTTTAAGAAATTCTAAGTAAATCAGAAGCAATGTAGGGATCATCTTGCATTGTGAATCAGTTCTAGTTACCATTTACCAAGGAAAAATTGGACTGCTGCTAAAAAAAAAAAAAAAAAAAAATTCTAGTTACTGTGCTTGCAGGAAATATCCCATCCCCCCAAAGCATCTATGGCTGAGACACTTGCAGAGGGGGCCCCAGTCTAAAGCCCCTTGCCATTTGGAGCAAGGGGTTCTGTTCTGGGAGTTTTCATTGAGGAACAAACACTACTGGGTTATCAGCAAGCCCTAGCGCAGGGCATTGGTCCCGAAGGATTACAGATGGTGCACTGTTTTTTGGTATAGAGGTGGCATTTGGACAGATGGAAAAAGGTTCATAAAGAGGTTTAAGATAGTTTCTTTGTGAAAAAAATAAATATGTATTTATTTTGGTCAGGCTACAAAATTGGGGAAGTTCTACGGGGAAAATTCTGTATGGTAACATGGGTTTATTATTGGGCAGAACCACTTTGGGTCTTTTCCTTTTGATGCTTAATCTGTAGTATCTTACAAATATAAACACAAATGAATACCCAGTCACAATTTAACACAGTTCACTAAAGGGAGAGAAGCTACTTGTTCACTTTGAATGTTAATATTCAAAGGAAAGAAAACAGGGTAAAATTCCTGAAGGCCACTGCAAAAATCATTGCATGTTCTTTCTCTCTTTTCCTTTTTTCTTATGTTTTCTTTCCTTTTTTTCTTTTTAAGACAGAGAATGAGCCAGAGTGTCATGGGAAGCCATTCTTTAATAAATGAGGACTCTTGGAAGCTATAGATGCAATTTTCTGAAGTGATACTCCAGTGGCTTGAAAAGAAATGCAAAACCCACAGTACTCATTTCATCTCTGTAAGGTGCTTACCTTGGGAGAACTTAGCGTACTGGATTTTCTAAAAGGCTACTCCTCGTAAGGAAACCTCAGGTAGCTTTTCAGACCACCACACCATAGGATATCATTAAAGGAGAGTCTGCCTTGTTGAATCATCAGAATGTACTGAGAGAGGAGAGGAGAGAATGAGAGAGAGGGAAAAGAAAAGGAGTGTGAGAAGATAAGAAAGGTGGCGAGGGGAGAGGCAAGCAGAGAAGAAGGGGGAAAGGAGAGAGAGCAAGGAGGCAGGGGCCCCCCCAATAAAAGACTCTTAAAACAATTTCTTGAGGCCAGAACCTGTTGCTGTATACAAAACAAGAATGGGATACAAGAAGGCGTGGAGCAGTTGCACGCCTGTGCAAAAAGGCATTCTAAAACTTTAGTTGTACCATTTATTTAGTGAGCATTTTTGACTCATCTTTCATATTACTAAGCAGTTACATATATTTTCACTTTCCTTGTGTTTAGGTCCCAGTTTCAGATTTGAACTTTATTCACTGATTTGCTATTTCTCTGTATGTTTATAATACCAATAAACTCTTTTTTTGTTTCTTTTGGGTTTGGTAGTTATGGTGATTGGCACAAAATCTTTTTTCATGTTACATCTTACATTAAATATTAAGGATGCCTCAAATCACAAACCCAGTAGGATCATCAGCTGCCCAGGCCTCTATTGGTAATCAGTGAAATGAAATTCAAATACATTATTGATTGGTTCTTTTTTATATGGTAAATATGAAGACTAAGGAAAGAGCCAAACTTGTTGACAAGAGTATAAACAGAAGGCTGATTCATGATTTGTCCATTTCTGCTCCTGGTCACAATCCTCAGGACCTTCTGGTGAGCAAAGAGAATAAAGCAGCGTGAATGAGCTGGGCATAGTAACAATTTAAAAAGCGACCCCAGCATCGTTTCCTTTAAAAACCTGGCCATCTCATTCATTACACAACATATTGTAACAAAGAAAGAAAGGGGAAAGCCAACGTTCCTTTCATCTTTCTTTGAAAACAAATGAGGTTTTAAAATTTGAAATTACTCACAAAACTCCAGTAATACCTTGAGATATTGAAACCCTAGACCACTTTGGGCTCAGGAAGACCACGCCACAAACTGGTCAGGTCTCTGCTTCATCTGCTGTGTGGACTGATTTCAGGATTCTTATGAGCTTCAAGTAGCTCAAGGGCAATGTCAGTCATTTGCTCCAAGCACAGAACGGACTGTATCTGCATCCTGACTCTAGGGACCTCTCCATGCTTGTAATTCACGTAGGCTGAATCTTTGTTTAGAAAAATAGCTGTGTGACCTCTGAGTGTGAAAGGGCCTGGTTTGGAAGGACAGGACAAATCCTGAGGGAGGCAACATGCTCTGTGTAGGAAAGTGAGAGAAAGTCTGAGTTTGTTTGGGCAGCCTGAGAGGGGAGCAGGGGACCAAAAGAAAAAGAGAAGAGGGACAGGAGAGACAGAGGCCAGCTAAGGAAAGGGAGGTGGGAAGCAAGGGTGCTCCAAGGAACACCCTGCAGGAAATCCTCCAAGGCACACTGGCCAGTACTCCCCTATGGTGCTATGTGACATGCGGTTTCAAGTGGCCATCTAGTCTGGCCTACACACAACCTCATCTTATGTCAATAAAGTCTGCTCTACACAGCTGCCTTGGGTGGAGTTCCTTTGGGGAAAGAAAAGAAAGAAAGGGTGTCATGTTTGGGTTGAGGTGGCCAGCAGGGGCGCGGAGTAATCAGACACTGAGGAGAATTTAGAAGCAGGAGACGGCCCAGAAGCTGGCTGGGCAGGGATGAACCCAGAGGACCACATGGAGTGGCCCGATACTATTTAACTTTGACTATAAAGGAAAGGGCATCTCTGGAAGGCCACAGGCATCTGGGCTATAGGGCTTGAAAGGAAGGAAAGAGCCCTAGAATTTAATATATTTTTTGGAGGGAGTGTCAGGGTAATAGCTTAAAGCAGCATCCACCCAGCTGAACAGAGCCCCAAACACTGGCATGCTACTGAGCGTCAGCGCCTCGCTCGGTACCACCATGGATTTCACCACGGGAAACTCACCTGGAGGGAGAACGCCCGCAGAGCCGGAATCGGGATCAACGCGGCCATGAAGAAGGCTGTGACGTTGCTGATGGATGTGAGGGCCACGCTGGCGCCTGTGCGCTTGAGGCACTCCCCGGTCCTGTCCTGAGGATGAGAAACCACAGGGCTAAGGGCACAGGCTGTGTGAGCAGTTCAGATATGTGGCAAAATAACACAGCTATAGTTTATGACGCTGGCGTAGGGGACAAGGAGGAGCTGTGGCTGCCTCGCCCTCCGCACCAGCACCATTCGGTACTGTCTGTGCAGTCCCGTGCTCCTTGTGCTTATCCCTGTCCAAAGCAGAAAGCTGCAAGATGAGGACTTAAGAAAAATTTTAATATGATTTTAAAATGTAAGGGGGTGGCAAAGTGACAGAGAATCCCAGAGAAGCAAACGTGGGCTTTGGAAAGGTACAGCAATTAAAGTATGAAGTGTCTGAAATAAACACCCATATTGCTAAAGGCTCTCCAAATGGAGCTCTTGGAATTACCCCACAGCTGATACCTGTCTTCAGATTCTTCCAGCTTACTATATTTATTTAGGGCCAGTAACGTGTCATTGTCACATGGGACTGAAATATCTACTTGGCCAGATTGAGAAAAATTAAAGGACAAATACTCAGGAGCTGTGGGTGTCCCCAAAGCTTTCTTCTTTTGTTTTTCTGTTACCTCAAAAGGGATTCTTTTATTCTGTCCTGTTTCACTAAAGGCATGGGCCAGAAGAAAAACATCATCCACACCAACACCAAGAGCAAGAAATGGCAAAACCTGTAGCGAAAACAGAGGACGGTGGCATTAGATGTAAGAGACTGAATTCAGATAATTCTACAGCAATAATATTTAAAACATTGCCACCAGTGCTCATAGCAGTTACTCCAAGGAGAGATTATATTTCCTGACAGTGAAGAATTTATTTTATCTGATAGTTTATACCCCCAGCGACTGACAGTTTCAGCTCACAGTAGATCTTGTATGTTTCTATTTCTAAGGTCTATGTATGATCATTTTTTTAAGTTAATAAAATGAGAAGGAATTTAACTCATCTAAAGTGATGGTTCTCAGAGTGTGATGCCTGGACCAGCATCTTTGGGAACGGGCCAGAAGTACACTCTCTCAGCCCCTGCCCCAGACCTACTGAAGTAGAAACCTCTGGGGGGTGGGGCCCAGCAATCTGAGTTTTCACAAACCTTCCAGGTGATTCTAATGCCCACTAGGATTTGCGAACCACAACCCCAGTAAATGATATAAATTTCTCTATTAACCAACAAGCCCATCGGTTTGTGCCCACTGCCCCGAGGGGTCCGTTTAGAGATGACACTCCCCTAAGACAACAGGCATCCTCGTGGAAAAGCCTGGAAGACCCTTTAGGTGAGATGGACACAGGAGGCTGGCTGGGCCAAGCCTGGGAGGGGTATTTGTCAAGGGACAGCGGATGAATGGCTCCTTTAGTACCTGAGTTGTCGCAGCGTTAAAGGAAATTCCGATCAATGAGCACAGGCCCAATCCTGCAGCCACTGACAGTGCAACCAACAGGACACCAGCCAGCCCCACGGCACCCTGGGACTTGGAGCAGTCCCAGCGCAGCATGGTTAAGCAGGCATAGGCAAGCTGCAAGCAGAACAATTGGGGGGAGGGGGGAGGAATGAAAGGGGAAGTGGAGAAGGGGAAGGGGGGGACACAAAACAAAAGCCAAACATTAGAATGTGTAATGATTCTAATGTTTCCCCCCCATCACCCCACATTAAAAGGTAGAACTTATGAAATCCAACAACAACAAAACTTTACATTAAGGACATCACACAAAATGATATGAGTGGGCGAACCGCAAATGGGGAAAACTGCTTTATATGACCACTTTTTAAACCGTTATGAAGCTGAGCTCTCTCTGTCTTGGATGCATGTGTATGTTAAAAGCAGTTAAAAAAGCAGGCACGGTCATGGAAAGATAAAAACTTAAAAAAAAAATCCCAAAACCCAAACCCCCCGGAGCACAGACTTGATCATTACCATCAGTAAGTAGCCGCTAGCCACTCGGATGACACTGACATCAGAGAAGGATTTTAGGATGTCGTCCAGCGTCGTAGTGGTGAAGGAAAGCACCTTCTGAGTGGAGTTCTGTGCGACGCTTTGATGAACCACCTGTGGTCACAACATAAGGCTAAATTCCCAAAAGGAATTAAAGCTTCCACAAGCTTCGACAGCACAGACCTCAGGTAACACATCCCACCCCTACTTTGTTTCTGATGCATTGAAAAAAAGTTCTACATGATTCAGGTGAAGGGAAGGGAGCTGAACTTGGACCAACATTAAACGACCCTGGGTTAGGACAATGAGACTGGGTGCTGTCGTGAGCCAGTGTAACTGGAGTTCACTCCCAGTGCTGTATTTACTCCAAGTCCAAGACTGCAGTTCGCTTCTCCATAACTCCACAACTGATTTGCGGTCCCATCAGTTCCCCTCTAATCCAAAACAACTCCTTCTTACAGGCGCTCTCCTCCCCCACCCCATTCATTTGTTGGCCACTTTTAAAAGGTCACATGCAACTCAGCAGAGGTCACTGCTTGGGAAACAAAGGCCGGCTCCTGTCACATGACCTGACCAAGGGGGCTGCAGCTGTGAACAGATTCTGTGCCTTGCTAATGTTTTCCAGACACCTCTGCTCGCTCACCAAGTGTTTTCTTAAACACTGTTATGCCTTAGCCCTGGAGTTCACGACTGGTTCCCAAACATGTTTCAGGGCATCCCAATCAGACCTAGCGTCTCTTATATATCATCCTAGGAGTTTCAATATCAAGGAAAGGGAAAAAATTTTTATCCCATCAAGTTCCCAGAATTGGAATTTGTTTTGAAAATAAATCTAATGGAAAAGATGTTTTAAATAATGATGAAAATGAAGAACTGAGTAACCGGCGAGCTCGCACCCAGGTTCACAGGTGGGCTTACCTCCACATATGTCCTCTGCCAAGCCTCCAGGATGGCTGCTGCCTTGTCCTCATTCCAGTTGATGTGCGAGACATACTCGTACCCCTTGAAGTGCTCGTACATTTGCTTGGGGGTCATCAACTGGAACATGGTCTGCAGGGCGTGGGCGCTGTGGCGGGGTTCAGGGTGTGGGTGGGAAGGCACAACATCAGCATTCCCAGGAAGCAGTTTTCACTGCATAAAAAATCCCAAAGGAGCACCCCTAACTCACTCCCAGCAATTCTCTCCTCCTCTGTGAGCACGTTTTCATTAAAAGGGGACCAGGATGGTTATTTTATTTAATAGATTGATGTACCATATTAAAGGTGTAACCTTACAACCTTTTACAGATATACCCCCAAATTAAATTAATAGGCAATTTCCTTTCTCAGTTTCTATTCCACGGACAGGAAGGGTAGAAGGGTAGATAGCTTGACCAGATACAGTGTGCTTAGCAGCGCACACTCGCTGTGCCGAAATCCCAGACGATGGCTTTCCCAAGGGAGAAATCTCAGATGAAACGCCTGACACTCAACTGACCAGAGCCCACAAGTGCACAAAGGATAATTCTTTTTAGCCTTTAGTTCTTGGTCTCTTCCTTCGACAGTATGTGACATTGTTCAGCTCACATCATCTACCTCTATATGCAATGACCAGTGTCCCTGCCAACTTCACACTTCCTCCATATAATGGGGCAGGATCTCCTAAAATCCTCAAGTCAATAATAACCAGTCTTGATGAAAATGACAAATCCGTTGTTGAAAAGTTCCCCTTAAGGTGCTTTTTCAAGCTGGTCTGGTCTGCTAGTATTTCCTAATATTCGATTACACCAGCCAGCTAACTAGGATAACAGTTTAAGTATTAATATAAATACACTTGCAGATGCCAGAAGGGAAGTGGTTTTTGAGGAAAGGAGGGAAAACAGATGGCTTGGAATGTTCTGTGTGTCAGCTTACCTGACCAGCTTTCCCGTGCCGTTCTTGACGGTGCCACCCACAATCAGTTCCTCCTGCCAGTGCATATACTTCCTAGATAATCCATGACATCCACCATTCAAAACAAGGGCCATATCGAGAGGCTAAAATAAAAAGACAGGCACATAATTACGGGAATTAGTAGGCAGGTCACATGCCTTGTTAAAATCCAGTGCATTAAGGGCTTGTTTGCTTCAGAGAGAACATTAATAACAAGGCTAATGAGAGGCGGATGGCAAATCTTACAGCAAAATTTAGCTCTATAAACAAACTTAATTCTATAGACAAAAAAAGACGTGAAGAACAAAATCTTAAAAATGAAAATAATAAAGAGAACTATGAATGAAGCAAAAAAACAAAAAACTACCAAAAAAAAAAGTTCTCTGTGCCCCTTCTCCACCCACCACTGTACTCACTTTGGTTGAATTTTTGTTAGGAGCTGTGACGGGGCAGTCTGGATCGGCTGGGTTGAGGCAGGGACGGTCCATGTAACCATGACCAACTTCAGCCTTATTCAGCATTTCCTCCCAGCTGTCCACTTGATAGTTTATTTTCTTTAACTCTTCTAGGAATTCCAAAGGGTCAAAGTTTGTCCACCGCAAAGGAGGTTTACCTCTGCGAAAGAAATTAGGAGATGAGACCGTGAAAAGAGGCTTCCAAACTCACAGTAAAGTAACAAGGCTGCACATATTGCTTCTGTATCACAAAGGCTTTTGGTAATGCTGCAATTCTGGGACTCTGGCATAAAAAAAAAAATAAATGAATGCTCCTTTCTAGTATATCTATCTGTATGCAAACTTAAGTCAGGGAAATAATTCATGACTGAAGATGGTAAGCAGAGGGCTCAAAAATTAACGAGGGTATCAGAGACTCTTTAATTGCCAATATTGTCTATTTAACATATGGAAACAAAATTAGCCAGTGGGTGCTTCTAGGCAGAAGACTGAGATCAAAAAAAAAAAAGTGGAATCACAATGTCAAATTAGCACTTGCCAGCCTAATAAATGCTTTGTAAATGTCATCAATCAAAATATTTGATCTCTGCTACCCTTAACAATCCCGTACTTATGAGTTCTCTCTGACAGCCTGGCAATGGAGTGGGCAAGCCCCCTGCGGCCTCTGCCATCACCACCATCACAGCCACTTCCCCCCACACTCACTTTTGAATTTGCGCTGTTGACAGACCAGAAAGGCTTTTGGCTGCCTGTTATGTGGTTCAAACCACACTGTAGCTGCTTAACCAGGCTGAAGTCATTATTCAGAATCTCCCAACCAGAAAACACAAAACCCCTTATTTCCCATCTAAAACTGTACACTGAAGGTCAAGCGATGGCTACTGCAAATTGCTTTTGCAGATATGTACAAGCCAGGACAGAAACAATAACCCAAGCACTAACTCTTGCATGATTAACTGAAAATGTCTATGCTGATTAATAATTACTCTTTAAATGATGCGGTATATGCAATATCTAACTGCTAAACTGTGAAGCATCCCCTATCAGGGCCTTCAGAGATAGAGGATTTCCCCCTTAAATGTCATTAATGTGATCCAAAGAAAGCTTAACATCTTGCTTCACAGGAAGATCCTGAACTTTAACTCAAAATACTTAGTTCTGACATGTATCCACTAGTAAATTCTCTCCTTAAAAAAATAAGTTAAAAGTGTTTAAGTGCCTAGTCTGCAAAACTACAAACATTTTAAAGAGTTAAAAATCACACATACTCTGTGATAATTTGCATTTTATTTGCATATAAATAGGTTGGTAAAAGTGAATGAAATTTAATGATGCCTACAGAACTTTTTTTTGAAAAGAGGAAAAACATTCTGCTGAAATCCCCTCTTACCCCCCATTATTCACTCAAAAAATGCACATGGAATTTCAATGTTTTAATTTCTTGTTCAAAACTCAAATAGAATAAACAATAAGCAAAATCAGAAACATTGAGTCCTAGAGTTCAGAAATCACAGATGTCAGAAAACATGATCACACACTTACAGGAGGTATGCTGTCCCAGATTGTAACTTCGCCCCTTCCCAGAAGCAGTCCAAAGGTGTAATAATTAAACAAGGGTAAAGATATTCTATTATCTGTCAAAGTTAAAAAAAAAAAAAAAAAAGGCCAAGCATTAATTAGGCTAACACATACCACTGGGGTGTTTGAAAAATTTTTGCAAATAAGAAAATATACCTGATCCATGTAACCCGTTTCTGTGATAAGTTCTCCTGATTTGTAACACAAATGTTCCAATTTCCACTGCCTATTAAAATGAAAAGTAGAGACGACAATTTCTCATTGTAACAAAGTAAGGAAATTAGTGCAGAATCAGAACCATAGAATATATAAAAAGAACTGCAATTTCGATCACTTTTAAGCATCTGTCAAAACGAGCAGAGCTTTTGCCAAGTAGAGACCCAGCAAGCTTGCTTTAATGAATAGATAATACTCAATCGTAATTAACATGTGGGGTGTTTATGTAAATGAATGCTACCAAAGTACTTGAAAAGTCTTGTTTTCTTAAGTGTTCTCCCAATAATCTTGTTTACACCATTAATCTGCTTTTCTACATACATTAAACAACTTCAGGGCAGCCCAGCTGAATTATCACAAATTCAAAATAGGTTGGGACTAAATTAGTGAGGTTTATAATGTATTGACATATATTCAGGTGGGGAGATATTACTGACTGTTTTATTGGCAGATCATATTTTTATTAATAGGTACTGTTCAAAATGAACTTTCCTGCTCTTAACTACGAAAGTTATAAACAACATTTGCAGGGAGGGTTGAATTTCCACTTCACAGTCTCTTCTATTCCTGTCTTACAGAAATGATATTAAATATATGGATCAAGAATTAATTTGGAGTTCTATTATTTCTAGAAGAGTGCCACGTAAGTCCATGCCTTTCCAAGTGTGATAGGGAGATAAGCCTAACTTAAAAAAAAGAGGAAATTTAGAAGGGATGGAAATGAAAAATCCAAAAAAGAAAAAAAGAAAAAAATACCCACCCACCTCCCCCTGCAAAACTGCTCTATTTTACTGGTGTCCTAAGGGAGGCCTGTCTTCACCCAAAGGAGCTTTCTGGACTTTGCTCTCTTCCCTGTGCCTCCTCCTAGAACCTTCCTACCTGTCTCTAAGCACCCCATTGAAATGTCACCTTCCTGCTAAGCTCCATTGAAAATGACCCCTTTGTCCTGAACTCTAGAGCAGTGGCTGGTCAGATCTATTGATACCTGGAGCACCTGCAGTGGGGACTGCCTGCATTTGGCTTTGTACATGTCTGTCTGTACTGATTCCTCCCCTTGAGAGCAGGGCCTAAGTCACCCATCCATCCACTGCTCCATCCCTCCTTCCTTCCATGCACGTATCTATATTTTAATTTCACATCACATCAACAAAGAATATCCAGCATGAGTAGGTTTTCCATTAATATCATTTGATCAACTAACTCTTATTTATGCTTGCTTAAGAAAAAGACGTGGTCATGCATTAGAAAAACTACTAGACTTGGAGCCAGAAAAAGGGTTTGAAACCTGTCTCTATCACTTATTAACTGTATGAACCTGGACAAATGCTCTAATTAGTCTTATTCCCAGTTTTCTCACCTAAAAAATATAATGGATTGAACTACATGTTTTTAAAGTTCATTCCAATGCATAAACTGTCTCTGGGTCCATCTCAGCTTGAGAATAGTGTAATTTCATTGTGCAGACCCTCACATCTCTTCCTGCAGTGCAGAGGTAGCAAGCGCCCTCGAAGGAAGGGCTCACTACATTAGGAACACGGGCATGCTTACGGTGGCCCCAGGACACTCATTTCCAGGCTCCTCACAGGGACACCTCTTGCAAATTCTGCCAAACTGCACTGGGTCCTTGCTTCCCTTCAATGCTCTCTGCACACGAGCAGGGCTAGTTTGCCTGACAAGAACACTAAAATACTTCCTTAAATTTTCCAAAGCCCTTTCAAATATATATCTGATCTTGTTCTGGGAACCACCTGAGCATAAGACAGCACATGTGATCATAAACCAGTTCGCAGATGAGGAAACAAGAATATGCCAAAGACATGCGACTTGTCCTAGGATATGTTGGTCTCTGGGATCCTGTGTCAACCAGAGTGAGTCTGAGAGCCAATCCCGGTGCAGAGGTTAGAGCAGGGACCAATACAAATTTTAATTTTTGTCTCTTCCCTGGTTCTCCGTGGCTACTGAATATGCCTATGCTGCCACTTCCTCACCTCTGCTGGGCAAAATACATCAAACCGGTCAACCCTTCAGTTAAGAGGTGCTAGAAAGCCTAGGGGAGGGGAGGGGGTTGGGTGATGCCAACTCAGTGGTCCTCTGGAAATGGGGTTAATGATGGCAATCTAATCAGGCAATCTACCAACAAACTGACCGCCAACCCTGTTCTAAATGCAGGGGTACAACAATGGACGAGAGGTGGTCCCTCAAGTAACTTGACTGTTTAGATGCATAAGAAAAAAGACTTAGTTTTGTTCCAGAACTTTCCCTAATCTTTTACTCTACTCACAGCATTGTTAACTTAGCTATATGATGCTAAAAGGGGACTTTTTAAAAAGGTGTGTGTGGATCCACCATATTCCGTCTGTCAGCAGCAAGAATTCCACCAGGGGCTCAACTGCTTATTTGCTTTGTGACACATAACTGTGAATATAAAGTATTGAGAGGCAACCTCTTTCTTCTTGCACTGTCTGTAAGTTGACTAAAGGCAATTCAAAATGTAACTGCTCCAAAAATATCTCAAGCGACAAAGATAACTCCAATATTAACAAAATGTTCAATTTGGAAAAAAATATCTCAAGCAATGAAACATTTTAGCGGATCAGGATCTTACTCATTTGGGGATAGTGCCAAGATACTTACTGAAAATAAAATATAAAGTAATACACTTGCTTCATTACTAAACTCTAGAAAGAAATCAAGGTGAAAACTTTTTTCATTAAAAAACTATTTGAACTAATACTCCAGGTGCATTTCCAGGGCAACTTTATTTATTAAAATAAAGGGGCTTAAATCAACAGGCTCTTCCCACCACCTTACCTGCTGCACACGCACAGGTGGACTCAGCTGCCTTACCTGTTGTACATGTACACGTGCACTCGGCTGGCCTGGAGCGCCGAGTCCAGGTGTTGCAGGAGCGCTTCTGTGGTCAAGACATTAGCACCTTCTTCTTTCGGGGTCTGTATCATGAGCTGAGGATTAAACATAGCCTCTTCTCCAATCTTCTGGCGAGTATAATTTAATTCACGACTTACTCGTCCACCAACTGGCAAACATGTACAGGTTTGGATTAGAAGAGCACAATCCCTGCAAATCCATGTTCTATCTGAGATCACCAACAGAGGACATGCAATAAATGAACTCTGGTCCTGAAACTAGCTGATGTTTGAGGAGTAACATTCACTTTATTATGAACGGCACCATTAACTTTACCAATAATAAACATAAAAAATACTCACTAAGCCCATTAACGGCTGTCCTGCCTGTCACATCCTCAAACCTAATGGGTGTATGCTTTGTGCACATTCTAACTAATAAGCCATGTGCATACAGGCTTATGGGGGGGAAGGAAAACTTGAGACACCTTTTCCTTGCAAACCAGACCAAATAACCCCGTTACAATTTCTTTCACTTGTATAAACAATGTGCCCCTGCAGCACATTTCAAGATAAATGGCTTCAATTTACACTCTTCTCCTAAGTAATCTGGCAAAGGTAACAAGGAAATGTTTCTCCTCCATGGAAAAAGAAACAAGGAAAGGTGGCAAGTGTGTGTTCAGCACAAAACCTGCCAGAAGATAAATAATGTGATTCAGGTCAGATGCACATGGGGAAACCTTTGTTCCTGGAGAGAAAAGAAATGCATCAGCCATGGCCATTGTGGACAGACCTGGAACCTGGTTCTATCACACTCACCTGGTCAGCATCCAGAAAACGCAGGTGCCAGGTTCTGAGCCACCTGGGGGTGAACAGCCTCTGTTCTGGGGGCTCCCCAGGTGATCCTGAACTTGCTGCTGAGGCTAGCAAGTCCTGCCCCAGCACCAACCCCGCTCTCCAGCAGGCTGGCCAAAGCCGGGCACGCTTGAAGCCAGCGCAACTAGGCACAGGTGACCAAACAAAACCACCCGCACTGTTCCTGCCAACTACTTTTTTCCCTTCCTCTCCTTTTTGCACCCTCAGGTCCAAGGTTCTGCTCGATTATGGTTTTTGGACCAAGGCGCGCTCAGAATGCTGCACCTGTGCTGGGAGGTATCTTGGGAAGGTAGTTAGAGAACAGGACTGTAGAGCCCCCTCCCCCACCCCCAGGGCAAAGGAAATGAATCTGAACTGTTCCTAAAGTCACTGATAAGTTGAATGTTTACTAAAAAGCAGGCCTCCAACTACAGTTTAGAAAAAACTCAGTGATCATAGCTTTCCCACGAGGAGGAATCCTTTTTCTTCAAGTTTAGTATTCAAGGACATAAACATTTGGTTTGGACAAGTAAATAAGGACTGGGAACAGCGGGTTGTTTAGTTCTCTTGGCATATTTTATAAACAAGGGGCAGGCTAAAAAGCAAATAATGCCCTCATTAGGAAAACTAGTGCAGATTCACGGCCTGGCAGGACCCTCTGTGCAGGTTCACGCAGATGCCAAGGCCAGGATGTGTGAGGCGAGGCTCAGAGTACTGTGTGTGGGGTGGGGGCTGGAGGGGAATGTATCCGTTAGTTGGTTAATTAAAAGTGTTAATAAAAAGACTCCTGTGTGCAGAAAACTTTGAAAACTGCCATAGGGAACTGCTGAGGACTTTGCAATCAATTTAAAGTTAAAGGAAAACTACAGGAAAATATCAGGAAACAACTTGCACAGAGGAACCACAGACCGAACGCTGTGGCCTTTCCTGGAGGCCCTACTAAAGCTGCCTGAAGGCAGGGTCTTGCTCGTTCCAGCAGACATCGCACTGCGTTACACAATGCGGATGGTCAACCAAATAACTAATGAACTAAATTGGGCTCAATTCACATGTTTTAAAGATGGAGAAGCTGTTTCAGGCTAAAAAGCCAATTATTAGTCCAGAGGCCAGTTCTGAAAACCTACAGGAGCTGCATACAAAGGAGTTCAAGGCCCTCTTTGCTCAACCCCTGTTTTTCTGGAAATACCACGTTTAATGTCTCAAACCTAGAAATCATTTCTATTTCCAAGTGCCTCCTAGAACACTGGCATAGCACGTGATTTTTCATTCTGCTTACAAAATTGCACTTCCTTTTGCCTTTATGGAAGTTTACAACTTCAGGTGACTTAAAACCATTAAGTAATAACAAACAACAAAGCACAATCCCCACTCCCTCCTTTTGCTACAGTGATCTAGGTGCTGTTACAATGAGAAACAGTCCAGCACAGGCAGCCTTAGCTTGGCAGGATTCTACCCCCTAGGCCTTAGCAGAGCAGCTGCTTGTAACTATATAACCCAAGAGGCAACTACTCAAAAGATGGGTGCACACAAAAATAAAACCAAATGCAAAGTTTATGCTTCACCCTTCCAGAACAACCTCATAATGGATCAAATACTTTATCACAGGATTTTTAGAAATGATGCTATTTCCTACAAGATATAAAATGTACCTCAGGAGCTCTAAAATGTCACCTTTTTAGATGTTTTAAGATATATATTTAAATAAACACATATTTTAGTAAAGGTGTATCTTTGTGGTGTCTCTCAAGTTAGAAAACTCTTTGCTCTTCCATCCCTTTGCTCTAGTGATAAATACAAATATTTTGCCAATGAGACAACCAATTTAAGCCAACACTATCATCATAAGGTGACCAAGCAACTAGAGACCCTGAATTCTAAAATCTTCCCAATGACCTATGCTATACATACTGTTAAATGTTCAATTTATTTTTACATATTTTATAGCCATATTTTACCTAACATTTTTATCTTATATTTAACAAAATATGAATGTTTTTGCAAAATGATTCAATAACTTTAATAAAGTTTGGGTGCTATCCATTTTATTTGACCAATAGTTATGACATGATTCATTTGTCCAACAAGCATATGTGGGTGTGCCCTGTGTGCTAGGCAGTGGGGATGTTGTAAGGGACAAGGCCAGTGTGGTCTCTCTCCAAGAGGCTCGCTGGCCAGCGAAGCCAACAGGCAATGGACAAGGCAAACCGCTAAGATAATTTCATAGCATGACGAGTACTTTGGAGGAAATAAAAATGGTGATGTCATCACGTTTGGGTGGAGGGGATGGGTAAGGCTACTTCAAATGGGATGGCCAGGGAAGACCTAAAGGCAAGTAATATTTAAGGTGACTCTGAAGAGCTGGGGGAACAGTGTTCTGGGCAGAGGAAACAAGTGCAAAGCCTGCAGGTTTGGCTTGTTGCAGGGAGAGAAAGGAGACCTACATCTATGGCTGGAGCTTAATAAGACCCTAATTATGTCATTCACTTGCTTGCACTGGTAGACTTAGCTCCTTCTCAGGTACACCTGTGTCATAAACTGCATGACATTCATATGTTCTTACATCAGTATTCACCAAGGCACTCTGGAACAAGCTGCCAAAAATGGAAACTCCTCTAGACAGAGCAAGTTGCCTGACCTTTGCTTCCCTAGCAAATGCCTATCCTAAATTACTGCTGAATGACAGCCCAAGGCTGTGCATTACCTAGTTGTCTTCCTTATCATCCATGAGTGTAAGCTCTGAGCTCAGGAAGTCCCACCGAACCTATTTCAGATGACTGAGAGTACAGTTGGGGTCTGGGAGAAAATGAAAATGGAAAAGAGCAGGGAGAAACCAAGATCAAAGTCCTTCTAATATATTTTTAAAATATACTGTTTATGAAATACTACAGAAGAAAATAACGATTGAAAGCAATCAACCATAAAATCCAGTATCTGTTATGTAGATGTAGGTATAGAGAACCATGTTAGTAGCCATTATTGCTGTGCTGTGTCCATGGATAATAGTTAAAAACAAGCCCAGTGCAAAATACAACATGCATCTCTCTTCTCACTTACATGTGGGCAGGGTCTCTAGAGGTAGAGAGTAGAAGCAGGGTTACCAGAGGCAGGGAAGGGTAAAAGGAGGGGGGAAATGAAGAGAGGTTGGTCAATGGGTACAAAATTACAGGTGGGTAGAAGAAATAAGTTCTAGGGTTCACCATCACAGTAGGGTGACTATAGTTGTCAATAATTTGTTGTACATTTCAAAATAGCTACAAGATTTGGAATATTCTCAACACAAAGAAACTATAAATGTTTATGACAGCCCAATTACCCTGATTTGATCATCACATTGTATGCATGTACCAAAATATCACATGCATACCATAAATAAACAGTATTATGTATCAATAACTTTAATAAACTGCAAAAAAATAATATGCATCTCCATCATATCCTGAAATCCCCTTGTATTCTACTCTCTCTTCATCCCTGAAAAGCAACAATATTAACAATAAAATAACCACCAACTCCTTTGAACAAAACTCAGGAAAAAGCATCGTCTCAGGATCCTGAGACACAGAATAACCTTTTATACTTGTGTAGGGCTTTCCATGTGCAAAGGCCTTTAACACTCATTATTTACTTATTTAGAAATATTTTGATCTTTGTTTGTCCTCCATCAAGTTGGGCCAGCTGTACTGGACAGGCAATGAGAATGGGCATCAGAGGACCCCAGCACTGCCACTTGTGCCAGGGAGATTTGGGATAAGTCACTAACATAGTTGAGCCTCAGAAACCTATTCTGCAAAACAGGGATAGAAATGCTAACCTCACAGGACTGTTTGAAGATTTACAGTGTATGGGAAACTTCCCAAACCCTTGCCCAGGAGCTTGGAGAGGTGTCCATTCATCTATTCATTTATCGCAGAGCACATGTTTACAGAGTTTGCATGACTTGCCCAAGGTCACCCAGCTAGTAAGAGGCAGAACTGACCCTTTCATCATAAGTCCAACTGCCCTGTGAGCTTCACAGCTTCTGAGAACCAGCTGAGAACTCAAGTACAGCAGGAAGAGATGGCTGAGGAGTGCCAAATTCCATATACCAGACTCTACAGGTCGAGCATCCCTAATCCAAAAATCTGAAATAGTTTCAAAATCTAAAACTTTAAGTGCTAAGATGATGCCACAAGTGGAAAACTCCACACATGACCTCACGTGATGGGTCACAGTCAAAACACAGGCATGCAGCAATGAAGATGATGTTAACACTGCAGAAAAAGTGCCTACAGGAGATGTGGTGAAAACGTGTGATGGGCTCACTGAGGAGCTACAGCAGCGTGCATTCATAACAGAACAAGAAATCATGTCAGTTTATAAAATCACAAAGAGACTTCTTAGACAAAAGCTGTTGTTAATGAGACAGATGACTCTGGAGGAAACATTCTAAAAAGCCATGCGGCAGAATGCCGCCTCATCCCTCAAGGACCCCCTTCTGGGTCCCTCAACCACTTCTGATGTTTCTTCTCACCTAGAAAAATAAAACAGTGTACAGTAACCTTTTAATCAAAACACAGCATTGTGGGTGGAAACTGAAAGCCTCCTTGTTTGTTGTCACCGTTGTTTAGCAGCTATGCAGGTATTCTGATGATGCTACAGTGCTGCTCAGTCACCCTGAATGCGTTATTTTCTCATTGTATTAAGGGTATGTCTTATTTTTTTACTGTTAAGTACTTATGTGAATAAGTGTAGGAAAATGATTGCTTGTTGGTAGCATACAAATGCAGAGTCAGGAATAATGGTGATGCCAAACAACCACAGATTGTCCACATGGGTGGCTGAGATAGTGATACCTTTGCTTTCTGATGGCTCAATGTATTCAAACTTCATTTCATGCACAAAATTATTAAAAATATTGTATAAGATTACCTTAAGACTATGTGCATAAGGTGTAAATGAGTTCTATGTTTAGACTTGGATTTCATCCTCCACGTATCTCATTATGGATATGCAAATATCCCAAAATTTAAAACATTCTGAAATCCCAAACATTCTGGTCCCTCAGCAATTTGGATAAGGGATACTCAACCTATATTAAGCTCACAGATAGAACTTTTAGAATTCATGGAAGTGTGTAACACATGACAAATAATTGTTATTTTTATTTAAAGGACAACAATGTTGCCTCCAAGATTTTTCTCAGCCACTGAGGAGACTCAGTTTTTTTCCAATAGAGCCCCTTGGCCTGCAGTGGACAGGCCCCATTTTTCTTCTCATTTCCAGAGGGGCCTGCCTGAGAGGGGGCACAGAGAACAAGCAGCCCTGAACCTCTTAACCTGAAAATTCTGCCATCTTGTTCTCCAGAAATCCAAGGCTTAAACCAATTCTTTGAAAGTCGGGGTACAAAACATCACTTCTTGCAAAGAACTTTTTGATCAAGCTCTGCTGATCCTCTCCTCCCCAAATCAAGCCAAGCATGGATTTCCAAAGCAAAGAAGGGCCAGCATAGGTGGGAAACCATCTGACCTGGGGGGGTCCACACCTCTGGGCCAATACTATTCCAAAACCATTGTAAACAAGAGCTGTTCCCCTTCCTTAGCACAGACTTTCACACAGAGCATAAAAAAATGTCTGTGGCATTCATGTAAAAACCTTTTAGCAGGCCGGGCGAAGTGGCTCACGCCTGTAATCCTAGCTCTCTGGGAGGCCGAGGCGGGCGGATTGTTTGAACTCAGGAGTTCGAGACCAGCCTGAGCAAGAGCGAGACCCCGTCTCTACTAAAATTAGAAAGAAATTAATCGGACAAC
>NW_012139080.1:7650214-7684807 GCF_000956105.1 Propithecus coquereli | reverse complement strand
AAAAAAAAAAAAAAAACAAACCTTTTAGCAAAAGCTTATGGTGATCCACATAAAGATGATCTGAGGGACCAATCAAAATTTTTTTGACAAAATTCCAAGTCCCTCCAGGGAGGTACTGTCTCCCGCCAAATCATCTCTCTGTGAGAGGAACACAGAAGGCACCTGGGGCATGGCACACCCAGTGTGTTGAACACACGGTCTCAATACAGAGCCTTGGAAACAGGCGGTCATTTGCACAAGATATTAATTCCCCCCAAAGCCTCAAAAAGTCAATCAGTCAAAACAAATGACCCTTTCAGCCTGAAAAGTACCCACTCAGGGTCCAATTAGGAAAATACGGTCTGTGTATATGCGAGTGTTGCATTTGCATTTGATTAATCCCATGAGTTATCTAACAGCCTCTAAAAAGATTTTTTTCTTCCTTTTAGTTGCTTCAGGTCCTTTTTTCAACGTTGTGTTTAATTATTGTGAGGGTGAAAAAAAGTGCAAATCTCTAAAAAGGTGTAACTGCAAAATTATTTGCACCGCTCATTTTCTAAAATAAAAAAAAATCAGTAATTTGGGCAATTGGTTGAAAACTCACGGGCTATGAGTTTTAGTCAATCTTCCACACATCTCTTTTATTCATGATGAGCCAACTGCTGCTTAAGCTTCTGGGCTGTTCTCCTTGTGAGATTATGCCCTTGGGTATTACCATGGGAAAAATGCTAGGATCAGCCCAAAGGGAATTTGTCTTCACGGAGTGAGCCCAGTGAGATGACAACCACAAAAAAAGGAAAGCAGGACACATCCCCCTACCCCCAACCACCACCACACACGGGCACGCGAAGGGCTGAGCGCTGCGCAGCGCAGCGCAGCGCAGGTAGCCCGGACGCCTGCGCTGGGTTCCGTACTGCGCATGCGCTGGTGGCAAGCTCCCCCGCCCCCACCAGCTGCTTGTTGTGCCATCTGTTATCAGCCTCGCCTGGGCTATTCTCTCGGAATGGCTTTCCCTGAAGCCTGATCAGTTCACCGTGTCGGATGCAATCAGGTCAGCCTAGCACTCTAACAGCACTGGACCTGCTGCCTGTCACAGCTCCCAGAGCCACCAGCTCACAAGACATTGCATCTGTCGGGAAGATCTTTCTTGTTGGTCACTTGCTGCATGGCAAGAGCCGTGCACCACCCCACCTAGGACAAGCCCAAGGACGTTCTTGACTTCTTGCAGGACACAGGCAGAAGTGTCCTCCATCCCTCACTGCATACTTTCCAAGCTCTGAACTGTCCCGGGTTCTATCAAAACCTCACCAGAGTGTGAAGGTCTGCAGGCAAGTAGATGCACACCCAAGTCCCGTCCCTCTGCAGGAAGAGAGCGTGGTGTGACGCAGAGCAGCGTGCTCGCTCATAGGCCACGCTCCACCGGCATCAGAATCCAGGAACCAAGACAGCGTGTTTTTATCAAGTCCTAAGCTCTCAGTTGAGGCCTCATAAAGACTTCATTTAAAAAATAAAAACAGAAAGTAACCCAACAACAACAACAAAACCCAAGCGCTTCCATGGCGGGCTCTCCATCACAGCATTCAGGCTGTTGCATAACATTAACCCTAGTTCCCTTCTCCCAGCTTCTGTGGGGCTGACATCACCTCTCAGCTCTGAACAGTATTCTTGCCACTATCAGGCCTGGGCCTCTTTTCATTGGCCTCCTACTTGAGCACGCATGGGGGAAAAGACAATGCAAGTCCCCACCTTTGCACGCAGGCTCCTTGGCCTATGTGGAACACCACGCTGGCCTGATTTATCTCCCGCACTGTTCCTTCCCTCTGCATCTGTGCAGGGAGACGCACGTCACTGGGGGCCACTTTCATGATTTTGTTGCCATCAGGATTAGCTGGATTAGGAGCTGGTACATAAGGACCCCCTGGTGCCGTGAGGAAGTTTCATCACCGGGTCAGCGTGGTGTGAACTATATTCTGTCAACACCACCACTCCTTATAGCCACCAACCAACAAAAAAAAGGGGGGGGGTCTTGGAGGGAGATGAGGCAGAGAAAATGCTTCGAGTGCAAAATGTCCGAACTTGTCACAGCAATGACATCTCAAATGACGCATGATGCATCTCAAAGTGTGTGAGCCATTGCAGACTATCCTTTCAAATAAAAAACCCATGTGATTCTTTTTGTATCTACAAAGAATTTAGGGGTCTGCCGGTGGCAGTAGGTGGAAAGGGAAGTAAGTATAGGAATATTCAGAGGAGAAACAAAAAGCCCACCAAAAAAACTTCTAGCCCTTTTCTAAAACCAGTCAGGCAGTTTGGGAAGACAGTTGCACTGCTGAAACTTTTATTTTGTTCAAGGAGGCTAACACCTCCAAGTCAGTTAGTTCCTTTTCTTCCAAAGGACTACCACTAACCCATCCAGCAGGGACTTCCCCCCCTACCAAGAAGGAAAACAATCTGGGTAAGAGAGTAGTGGAGGGAATGGTGTGGGGGGTAAGAGGATGGGGAGAAAAACAAAACAGAACTTTTTAACTCCTTTCAAAATGTCAGTGACGGAAATTCTTCCTCCCAAGAAGTCATTTGGCCCACTTACCTACTCCATCCGGCCCCACTTATCTGGACCCTGCATGAAGTAAACACACAATCTGTGGAAAAAGTAATGGGATTTCTGCGAGTGTGTTCCAGAGTGTGTGTTTTATAGAGCAGTCCCTCTTGCACAGAACTGGGCTGTTCCATCAAAGCCGTATCTGTTATATTTCTGTCTTTCTCTTCTGTTTGGCGTATTCACCAACAAGAGAAAAGGAGGTAAGCTTTGGCGGCCCTGACCTGCAGCTGGAACACAATACTTTCGCACAGCCCTGCCGACCCCTGACATAAATTTTACACCGCAGCTGGCATTTACACACTCAGCATTACCATATGTATAGCTGCTCGGTGCTAATTATGCTAATCACCTGTCTAACTCGCTGCTGCGAAAAATGGTTGTATTTAGCAGTCCAGTGCCTACCAATGCAGCTTACTGTGTGGCTGAAATGTACATTCAGACGGCCCTGAATGGCAAGATTTTTCCACGTTGCTGGCTACATTCAGGCCTCAGAAAAATTTATTCAAGTCAACTGGTTTCGGTCCGCAACAAAAAAGTTACGAGAAAAAAGTGAGTGTGTTCTTGCCCTAACATTCTGGATCTGCTTGCAAGCAAAATGATAAATCAATTGGTGTGGGAAACAAAAAGGGAGAGAGATTTCTTTTGGGAGCCATGTGAAACTGTAGCCTATTTAAAAAAAAAAAAAAAAAGGAAAAAAAAAGGGTCATCCCATTCCCCAAATCTCTAGAAAGAGCAGTTAATAGATATTTAGCCCTAATCCCAATTCTCTCAAATTGCAAGCTTTGTTTGCAATTAAGCAAGGTATTAAACATGTGCAATTTTTTTTCTGGATCATGTGTAGACCAAAATGATGGTATCATATTGATCATTTTTTACTTATTACAACAATGTGTGAACCTCATGAGGAAAAAAAAGTTAAGAGGAAATAAATAATTTCTTAGGCAGCTAGGAAAAGTTCTTTTATTTTTTCTCTTAGAAAGGCTCTATTTAAAAAGAGGCTGTGTGATGTTTAAGTCTATTTTGTGAAGATCGCTGGTTTCCCACTAAAGGAGCAAAGGCAATTGGAGAATGGGGGTGGGCAAGATGGAAGAATTCAAAAAAGAAAAAAAAAGTGGTGGGAGAGAGAGGAAGTCAAGAAGCCTGCATTTTCCTTAATCTCAAAATTCTTGTTTTTATCATCACCATTTCCTAAAGCAGTTTTCTCAGATCATTCCATAGAATAAATTTCTTATATCAAGATAATATTAGCATCAGTATTTTAACAATTCCCTAAATTCAAACTGAAATCCCATTTCCTCCTAACTCACAAAACATGCTCATATTAATTTTTTTTTAAAAAACTCTGGGTTTAGTCAGTCTAAGGACTGCTTAGTGTTAGGTTATTTGGATGGCTAGATAATGTCTAGTCATTCCAATTTCCTTTAATTGCCGGCAGCATTGTAAAACACTTTTTACTGGAGGGTAGCCCAAAGTGCCCAGTTACTTTCTCATCTCCAAATGATCATCATTAACAGACGCCTTACTTTGGAAATTCAGAAAGCAGGAGTCAACTGGAAGGCCATTTATTTTGCAATATATCTCGGGCTACCGCTCAGTGTTATAAAATACCAGAGCAGCTTTGTGATCAACCTCAGCTTCCCACACGGAAGGTGCACCACTCAGCAGTCTTTCTCCCACACAGGAAGAGGCTGTGAAGGAAGCTTGGGCTCTCCTATCCCTGCTTCTGCTAACCTTTCCATTTAACTACCAGCAGGTGAAAAAGATGATGTTCACAGTAACTTAAAGATGCTGCTAGAATGATGAGAGCTTTCTTCCTATCTGCTCCCGACCCCCTATCCTGTCCCATATTTCATAAATGTATCTGATACAATGAAGCAACACTATTCAATCCACATCTTGATCTCTTTGGCGTCCCAATTCAAGTTGCTATTCTTTGCTATTCACAAGTGTTTATCTGGATTTTGTAGTTCCAAATCCTGGCTGTGCAGCCAAAAACACCAACAACAGGACCACTACTGCGCTCACTGCAAAGTAGAGAGCTTACCCCCTCTATCCCTCTCAATTTCTCTCTCTTCTTAAATAGGAGATGGACCACCCTGCTTCGTGGCACGGAGCGGTGTTTACATTGCAATCCTTGACTGTGTAATACATCTGGCATTTTTGGGCAGGATTCCTGAGCTAGGGGCCAGAAGCCCTTAAGCAATGATTTAAGGGGAAAAAAATCATGCACATTGACTTAACAAAAGCCCATTTCCAGTTCCTTTTGCTTACTTTTGTACATGTTTCATTAATAACTAAAAACTATCGTGGTTGCTAAATTGGGTAAGTCTACTGCTTCTTTTCATTTATCCAAAAATAAAGCTTGTGCTGTGGTATGGGGACTTGCTTCCCACTAGCCAGTGGCATTATGGGACCCACATGCAGTGTAGACTATTTGGGCCAACTCACACCTGGGTTTCTGGATTAGAAATAAGGTCCTGCCTCCACATTATAAATCTCTCCAACAACAAACTTGCCATTCATTAGCAGGTACCTGAGTACCCACCAACAATACAGTTTCCCTAACACATGACAGCTGTTTTTCCAACTACACTCTAAACCCCAAATAAGACAAAATAGTCTTATTTTTTCCTGAAGGGATTCGGGATAGGATGCATCTTTCTGTCCATCAATATCGTAAAATCTTCCACAACGGTCAAGTGGTTTCCCAATGGCAGCATTCAGCTGTTTTGGAAGGCCATTTCCGTCAAGCCTAGTTAAAGGGTACATGCAGAAAACATTAGACATTGCAGTGTAAAGAAAAAAAGCACCTCAAGTCCAATTTAAGAGAAAAAAATCTAATAAGCATTATCATAAACCATCCAAATTCAAAGACTGGAAGCAAAGAACAAGTAATAGAAGTGTTTATATTTTAATGACCCTCATTGTATCTGCATATTCAAGGAATGTTCCCACTGAGAAAATCCTGAGGAGCTTCCTTCTTTTAAACAGGCAGAAATGCCTCAGCTGACAAAGCCCTCTCTCTGCTCTCTGGATGTCAATGAAGACCTCTCATGAAGACAGACCATCTAAAGCGATGCAGTTGGCCAAAATTTAGATAAGGAAATCTGTCCTCTTTCATCTCTATCCAAGCTCCATATTCCCATTGGCTTTGGTGAGAGTAGGGCACCTGGGAGGGAATGTTATGGTTTGTGTTTCACGTGCCATCTCAGAAATTGCTACAGAACCCAATTCTTGCATAGTTCATATGCCACAATAAGCACAGGGGACCAAGACCAATGTCCCAGTCTCTTTGGCGGTTTGGAATGGATTAAAAAAAAACTTGTCAATGGATTCTAAAGTTATCTCCAAAGTCCACAAAAATGTCATGATTCTTCAATAGGGGAATCACATCTTCTGCTGACAAGAACCCACCAAAGAGTATGGTCTTGGGAGCAACCCTAACCAAGATAAGAATGCCAAAGGTGCAAATGGCAGTTCTGCATTTGGTATCTCCCACAGCTGTTTTGAAATGGTAAATTTTCTAATTCCTCCTTGCAGTCTGTGATTAACCAAACTTACTACCATTTAAGACTTCACACTAGTAACTCCAGAGATATACTTGGGAGGAAATGACTTGGGCAGTTTAGGGGTGGGTGGGTGGAAGGAAGGGCGGGAGGCAAGAAGAAGACCTGGAGAGAAGGAAGGGAGGAAGCACAGAAGCAAAGAAAACAGTATTACAATAATAGAATCATATGGGTATGGCAATTATTTAGCGTTGTCTTACATAGCTGGAATTCTCTCAACTTTTGCTCCCCCCAAATAGTGTCAAACTAGTGCCAAAAGTTAAAATACTGTACTGATGTAAAATGGCTTCTATTAAATCTGGTCCCCTTTAAGATAATTTTATAGTATTTCCGTATCCATTTTAAAAGCCAAAAAAACTTTTAAAGTGAAACACATCCCCCCCAAATAGAAGAGGCTAAATCTGGGCAGACAGCTGGCACAGCCACATGAGCAGCCCCCTTCTTTGCAGAACTGTGAACCCCACCCCCCAAAACAAGAAGGAAAGGAAGGGCAGACAAGTTCCAGCTTGCTCAGAGTGGACGGAGCTCTGGGGGTCACAGGCAGGTCAGCTTTGAAGGAGAAACCCAAATGAAATATAAACATGGCATTGTGGAAACCAGACAAATCCCCCATAGCTTGTCCAGCCAGCATTAATCTCGGCATCAGCTGTGGTGCATAATCCAAACAAACGGATCAGGCAGTTCATACATCTGGAAGCTGTCATCTTCTGGAACTCCAAGTGGCGTTATATGTATCTGAAACACCCCACTGCCTACTCTGGCCTCTAATCTTGTTGAAGGGTCAAGAATGGCAGGCAGCAAAGAGATACGAAGGATTCACAGGGCAACTGCCCTGTGTAGAAGGCACCTGAGGCTATTTGTTATTTTTAAAGCAATTATTGTTAGCTTCTCATTTTTCAATCGTTTTTCTCCAAATTAAGGAAGGAATACAACTGCCTCCACCTAAATGTGTGTGCCCACTATTGGAATCTAATAAATACCTATCTAAATAAACATATACTTCATTTTTATAAAAGTTTATAGGGGTCCAGGGAGCAGAAAGGAGCTGCATTTCATTCTCTCTCTATCCCTTGTGAAATGCTCCCCAAATGACAGCCCCAGAGAGCAGAAACTTGACAAGGGAAGTAAAAGTAGAGCCCATTCTGCCTGTCTGGCCTGGTATGTCTTAGTCCCTTGCTCCACAAGGGCTCCTGGGGGAGCAGGGTAAGTGGCTTGTGATAGAAACATCTGGAGGAGAGTGAGACCACCAAAGAGCTAATGCAGCTAGCCAGGCTTCTGAAAGTAGCTGTTACCTTAATATGGAAAAAAAAAAAAAAAAAGCCAGTGGTATCATCTATTAAAGCTTTTTAAAAAAAGAAGTCACCTTCATGCTAAAAAACTTTCAGCCTACTGTGGTTGAAATGCAATCAGGTCTTTCTGCAAAATTAAATACCACCCCCCCCAAAATGCTTGAATATCAAGTTTTTTCTTTCTTCCATAGCTCTTTCCTCTGGTGCTTTTTATTTGACACTTAATGTCATTCTAAGTAAAGAAAAATTAAAGTTTTAAATTATTACCATGAAAGAGAATTAGCTACCTGGGTTAGTAAATGTAGGGATGGGATAGGAGAGTTATCTTAAAAAAGACTAAAACTCTTTTGCATCTATGGCAATGTATTTGCAACCACAACTCCATATGTAATAAAAGTCTCCCACATGGACAGCCTGGGTCTCCCAACTGGAATCTCTTTATCATCTGAACCGGTGGTTCTCAACTGGGATGATTTTGTACTCCTCCCCTCCGGGGACATTTAGCAATGGCTGGAAACAGAAACATCTTGTTTGTCACAACCCAGAGGGTGCTACTGGCATCTAGTGGGTGGAGGCCAGGGATGCTGCTAAAAATCCTACAATGCACAGGACAGGCCTCCAAAACAGGATTATCCAGCCCAAAATGTCAATAGTACCAAAGTCGCAAGAACTTGCTCTAAATCGCAGGGGTGGTAAAGCTCAATTATCTCCGACAACTAATGGCCTCAGTTCAGTTCAAGAACACTGAAGGCATAATGCTAGCAAGGTACAAACTTGAAAGCACTTATACACATCTAGCATGCATTAAAAAAAATCATTCCATTTTTCTTTAAAAAAAAAAAAATGAAGCCACAATTTGCATTCTCCTCCCTAGATGCTGGCCTTCAGCAACGTTAACAACCAAACACCAAGGCAATATAGATTCATTTCAAGGCTGTTACTCTTTGCAGAAAAGGAAGCTAGGGGCTGGGCAAGCTTTTAGAAAAAACAAAAAGCTCAAAGAGATAAACGAACATTCTGTCACTGGAGAGTCTTGACAACAAATTTGTGTCTGAGACAGGGCTGGAGTTGGGGTTTGATATGAAGGGGAAAAGACAGGGAGACGGGAGGATAAAACTGCCAAACAAAAAGGAAATGCCAATGGAGAAATGGGCAAAATTAAAAAATAAAACAGTTCCTTTCTGCGGCTGGAAGAGAGAGATCCAGGAGAAAGTGCTTGTAGTTTTAGGGAGGACACCAGAAGCCAAATTATGAAACAAGCAAAGAATAGCTAGCAGGAAGACCTGGCAGCCTCCCAGCCAAACATGCAGGAGACTTTCATGACCCTTACAGACGTTCCAGGCTTGCTGGCTCCCACCTCAACCTCAGGGACCTGTTCTCTGAGCCTTTGCCCATGCTGTTCCTTTTGCCTGGAATCCCTCCCCTCCTCTACCCCTCCGTCCCTCTGCCTGGCTCAGGCCTCCTCCCCTTCAGGGACATCTTAGAAGGTGTCCCCAATTTCCCTGCCACCTTAGCACTGCATCCCTGCACACCAGCCTGTGTGCCTGCTGGATGGAGGTCCCCAAGGGCAGGAGCTGTGGCTTTTCACCAACATCACTCTGAAGCTTCATGAAGCACCTGGTGCAGAGCAGGCACTAAGAACATGTTTCTAAACGAATGTTTTTATTTTTAAATGACAGTCTCTCCCCCACCTTGCTGCCACCATCATGTGTTTCTGTAATAGATGTCCATTACATCATTCCACATATTCTTTACCAAACCTCATTACTCTGCTCACAAGTAAGCTAGATTTGACATTTTACTTTCAAATACTATAACCCTAAAACACCAGCTGGCATCCAACACATAACTGACAGTTTCTTAAAAGGCAATCATTGTATGAACATTTTAACAGCCAAAAAACAAAAAAAGAATTATCACCAATGCCATATATATATATATATATATACATATCTGTATACATATATGTATAAAATCTTTCTTATCTAGCACAGATTGGTCTGCACAGTGTGGCTAATATATTCAAATTATCTTTATAAAGCCACATTTCCCCGGCATGTTAAACAAAGCATGAAAGTCAAATCGAATACAACTTATCGAGTCCCTTTAATTTGCTGGCTGTATTAAAAAGATAACATTATTTTGGAAGATAAGAGGATACACAGAGTAAATCTCTGTGAATACACACACACGGGCAACTGATACATATATATGTCATTCTTTAAATCACAGGAGAAACAGCATTTTCCCCAAACTATCCAGCCCTCAGTACTCCTCTCCCCTTAAACTCTCAAACTGTCCTCTCTTCTGTTACTTTTTAACTAGGGAAATGTGCAACCTCTATCCATTCAGTCTGCATAGCAAACATTCAGTTCATACCCCATTCAGGTAAAAGTTCATGCCCAGAACCTTTACAGACTCTACTAAGAAAGCACCATCTAACAGACTTCTTTGCAAACAGTGATGAGGAATTTATCTAGGAGATTGAAGCACAAAAGGAATCTAAATTTGGAGCTATTACTCATTTCAATTATTGACCTCTACTGAAGGCTAGGACAGCAGGGAATTCTTACTCCTCAAAGCAAATGCTCACCCTACTTACTACTAACATGAATACTAAGCTCACAACATCACAAACAAGATCTCTACATAATTACCTCTACTCTGAAATAAAATTCAAACTGTAAAACTCTATGGTGGGGCCTGGCATGCCTGTAATCCTAGCACTCTGGGAGGCCGAGGTGGGAGGATTACTTGAGCTCATGAGTTTGAGACCAGCCTCAGCAAGAGTGAGACCCCATCTCTACTAAAAATAGAAAAAATTAGCCGGTCAACTAAAAATAGAAACAAAAAAATTAGCCAGGCGTGGTGGCTCGTGCCTATAGTCTCAGCTACTTGGGAGGCTGAGGCAGGAGAATTGCTTGAGCCTAGGAGTTTGAGGTTGCTGTGAGCCTCAGCATTCACTGTAGCCTAGGCAACCAGTATGGTGGCATCCCTGGTTGGGTTTACTTGCATTTATGAAACTGCTGCTGCTTCTCCAGGAGAGTAATCAAGCACAGAACGAATGAATGAAGGACAGATCAAAACCAAGGCAATAGGAGACCAAGTGGTTTAAGTCATTAGTAGGCAAAGTGGACATGGAGAGGCACACAGACACCCCATATTTTTCATTTGTAAAATGGGATAATAATTATACATAAAAACAGTACAGAAACTATCATGTTACATAAATAAGATGAAGATAATAATAGATAGCTACTTTAGTGAGTTACAAGTCATGTGAAATATATAATAAATGCCTGGTACATGGCAGTTGCTCAACGAGTGGTAGTATTAGTATTGAGTAAATAATATTTGGCCCAAGAACCAGTGAGTGAGCCACGCTGAAGCTGCCAAAGCAGAAATGAGGAAAGTGCTCAGAGGCCAAAAGTAGAGAAAGTGAGTGTTAGGTCTCAGGTATGTCTTCATCCCATCCACTGGGGAAAAAAACGCTCCACTCCCTAACTCCCTCTCATTATACTAGTGAAGCCAACTTAAGACTGCTAGGAAGGATGTTCATCTACTTTCCAGAACTTGAAATGAGTTATATTATGCAAAAACATAGTTATTTCTAGAAATATGCAATGTTAAGAAAATAAATCACACTACCTCTCTTTAAACTTGTTAGAGGTCTACTGAAAACTCATGCTCATAATTACACAAAATCATCTTTTGTCATCCTCATGGACTGGCAACAAATATAAGTTGGCCCAAGTGGTGGAAAGTGAACATATGGACAAGCAGGGACCTCCTGTGCCCATCCCCCACTCTGTCCTAGAACCCAAGGTAGCTCCCCTAGTCTAGCCAATCACACCATTTCCAAACTACTCGGGGCCAGCTGGCATCCCTCCACTCAGCTGAGGCCATCACTTGACTCTTCTTCCCTTTCCCACCCCTGCTGGTGTTGTGTCCCCTGCCTAAAATGCCCTCCTTCCTCCTCCTCTCTGGCTAGGTGTCCCCAGCCCCTAGTCTGCCTCACCACTTCCATGGAAGCTCTTTTTTTTTTCATTTAATTTTCACAGCCCATTTCAACTGTGAACCCAAATTTAATCCAAATGCGTTGAATCGTAGCAGTTTTATTGCATGCATTTGTGCAGTGTCTCACAAACTTCAGAGTCCCTCCCTTATGGTGCCTAACACAGTGCTAGCGACATCACAGGTGCTCAGGAAACTTGTTGCTAAGGGCATTTATAGGTGCTCCATAAAACCCTTCTTTTATCTACCAATGACACTGAAGCACTGAAGTGAGGTAAATTACCCTATGGATTCAATCCAAAGAACACTTTTGTATTAATTACCGAGCTACTTAAGGCAGGAATTTTTTTTGTCTTAATTATTTGGACTATTACTTTAATTGTCACTTCTCAACTAAATACTCCACCATAGGCTTGCAAAACACTGCAAGCTGAATCTTCATAAACAAGGCAAGATTAACAAAATATTTTCCAAGGTTAGTCTCCAACAGCATCCGGAAAGGGATCACTGAAGCAATTATACACATAAATCTTCAGCTTCCAAATTGTGTCTTACCTAGCTTTCACTAGGAATGCTCCAGATATTTCGGTTTGAAATGTCTACATAACTACTTCAACCCCCCCTTCCCACCCCCTTGCAAAGTTAAGAGATGCCCAAAGCAGTGTTTGGGGTTAAAATGTTTCCAAATAGCAGGATTCCTTACTTTCCAAAAAGATTTTTGAAAAAGAAAAAAAAAAAAACAATTGAAGAAAACAAAACTAAACTAAACAATCTGTATCACCAGAAGAATGTAAAATGTTTCCGTTTGGGGTAAAATATCTATTTTAAATTTACAACTGCTTTTCTAAGAAAGGCCTCAATAACCCCCAAATTGAGGAGCGTGAATAAAAGACCGACAAAACACGTCAGCGGGTTCCCGTGGCCCCTCCCTTCAAACCCGCGTTCTTAAAACACATTTCTTTTCTCAGCCCGAAAAATGCAGCCTTCCCCCAGAATAATGCCATTTAAAAAGCCCCCACCCGCGAGGAAACATTAATCTACTTTGCAAACATGCGTTCCAGTCCGAGCTTTACTATTTTTTTTCAACTCCTTCCCCCCCCACTCCCTCCTTTTTTTGTACCTTGAGACAAATGTTTTCTTCCCCCAGAGTTGAAAGCTGTCCAAAAACAGGACCACACACGCCGCCGCCTCCGCAGGCCCGCGCTGCGCCCGCCCCCCGCCCTCCCCAGCTCAGCGGCCGCGGCCGCCGGGGCCGCGCACACTGCCTCCAGCCCGAGGGGTGGCCTTTCTCTCCCCCCACTCCTTTCTCTTTGGACGCGGTGGGTGGGGGTGGCGGAGGGAAGGAAGCCGAGCTGGGGAGCCAGAACAGCAGAGGCCTTCCCCTGGCCGCGTCTCGGGTGCGGCCGAGGCGAGCGGCGGCGGCGGCTGCAGGCCCCGGGGCCCCCGGCCGTGCGAAGTGGTCTGTTCCGCGGAGGGGCCCCGCGCCCCCGCCGGCCCGCCCTCGCCACTCTCTCCCACAACACCTAGCAAAGCGCGGCGCCCCGAGTAGATTACAGCGCGGCCTTTGTCGGGCGGGCCTGGCTCCCGGCCAGGCGCCCAAACAATAAACAATTCCCCCTGGTGCGGGCAGGGGGTTTTCGCTGGCCACGGCCAGGCTCTAGGTGTATGCCGGCAAATATCTTTATCAATCGGAAGGAAGGGACTGGGGCTCCGACTGAGGGGTGAGCGGGCGCAGCGGCGGGCGCTGGTCTCTTACCTTCCACCCACAGCTCCTCCACGTTGGTCTCGAGATTAGCTGCCTTTAATCCCACAGCGAAGGCCCCAAATATGAGGAGGCCCACAACCAAGAACTTGCCGCAGTTTTTTTGAATGTAACAACCCAGTTTAAATAAGAGTCTCTGAAACTTCGCTCTCAGCCACAGCGGCGCTTTCCGGCCAGTAGCCTTCCCCTGGGGACGAAGCAGAAGGGAGGAGTGAGCGCCGGGGAGTCGCTGCCCGCGCGCCCACGCCCGCTCGCGCGCATCCGCCCGGTGATCCCCCGACAGCCGTGGGGGCCCGGGCGGCCGCGGTGCAGGGACTCTTCCTCGAGACTGGTACCCAGGCGGGCTCGAGGGAACGCGAGCAGCGTGGGGGGGCTCGGTCATAAATCAAAGTCTGGCTGCAGCGTGGGAGCTGCACCTCGGGAGCAGCAGGGCGCCCCCACGCGCGGCCTAAGCAGCATCCCTGAGTGTGACTTGGGGTGCTGGGGGATGGGCTGCAATACAGAAGGGGAAGCCAAAGCACGAGGAGAGAAACTCCACACAAACAGTATTCACCCCAGACCTGGGACGGGAGGGGCGGCGTCAACCCAGTGATGAAGCCCAGCATTTAAGAACTAGCAACCCACGTCCCCCTTTCCTGTAAGTCCTGCTCCATCTATCACTCCTCTCGGGGTGCCCGGCGGGGACGGGTGCTGGGGGCAAGCGCATTTTGGGAACAATGTATTTAGGGTTCCCCCAACCGGACCCCCGCCTACAGTGGTAGTAAGTGGGGATCCCACGTGGTGAGCGCGGCCAACGGAGCTCACTCCCGACGCATTTCCATAGCGTTAGGAGACGCTGTGTGAGCTGAATTAGGAAGTGGGGCAGCCATCTGCAACTTACGACAATATTTGTGATCGGAAGAGGGCAGCCACATGGATCTTTCCCTCCTCTCCCTTCCCTTCTGGTTAAACGTAAAAAACAGCCGAGTGCACAGGGGAAGGGCCCACGCCGGCGCAGGCGGGGGTCCTGACTGGGCGCAGGCTGCTCCCGGCAGCGGCGTTTCCCCGGCGCTGGCCGCGGCCCCGGCGGGCCCCCGTCTGGGTGCTCGCCTTCCCTGGATTCCACACATTTCAGCGAACCTCGTAAACACAATGAACCCGGGCGCTCGGCAGACCCGCACCGCGAATTTAAGGTGGCGATTTGTTTACAACTTTTCCTCCTCTCTCAGGTTCTGAGGAGAGGCAGCTCAAAAACTGGAAAAGAAGACGGGGGATGTCTTTTTCTGAGGATAATTTTTAAGGGAGCAGAGATTTCATGCTCAACAAAAGCAAAACCGGTTGCCAAAAAAGGAAACCACCTTTATTTCGGCTCCCTCCCCCCTTCCTCTCTCCGCCTCTCTCCACTCCGCCTCCCCCTCCAAGATGTTAAGAAATGTGGCAGCATTACAGGGGTTTAGGCTGCAAATAGGGAAAGGGGTGCAGGAGGAGGGAGTTCCAGGGCAGGGGACACGGGGCAGGGCACTGCCGCGGCCGTCCTCGAGGTGGTCCACTGTGGACCGCTTTCTAGTTCTCCGGAAAAGGCACGCCGGGGAGGGCGTGTACACACACACACATACACACATACACACACACACACACACACACACACCCCTCCACCCCCTGCGGATCTCAGACAGCCCTTTCCTCCCAGGACCAGAGGGAGGATTTGAATTTTTCTATCCCCACTTGTCTGCTTCTCTTCCTGGAGGGAGAGAGTGTGTGTGTGGCGGGGGCGATCCCAAAGAGGAAAAGGAGGGAAGAGAGAGTGCGACTGGGAGGAGAGGACAGTCTGAAATGCACCTTGGAAATCTGCTCCAGAGCGAAGGCGGCGTCGCAGTAGCTGGGCCGGTGCAGATAGTCCCGGTCCGGCGCGGAAGCGCGGCGCAGCCCCCCGGTCCGTCTGCGCCTCCCGCCGCCAGCCGGCCGGTCCGGGGCACCGCTGCAGCCGCCGCCGCGGTCCTGGGGCTCGGCGGCGTTACCAGCCGAGGCCATGTTGCCGCCGCCGCCGCCGCCGCCGCCGCCGCGGGGACGGAGGCTTCCCGGGCGGCCCGGCGCGTTGCTGCCGCCGCTGCGGGCTCCCGGCGCGCCTGGGCACTCGGCTCGCGAGGACGCTGCTGGCTGCAGGCTGCTCGGGCTCGGGCTCCGGTTGACAGACCTGCTGCTGCTGCTGCTGCTGCCGCTGCTGCTGCTCACACGGCGGGCGCTGCTGCCGCTGCGGCCGCGGCTGCTGCCGGGGAGTCAGACCCTGCGCCTTCCATTGCCACATTGCGCGGGGGTCCCGAGGTCTCTGCGGCCGCCGCTGCCCACATCCAGTTCGCGGGAGGGCGAGAGCCGGCGCGCCAAGCGAGCCTGTCCTTCGGGCGCTTCGGCGGCGCTTTTCGCGGTCCCCAACTCCCCCTACCCGCCCCCCGCCCCGCGCTGCGACCCCTTCACTGCAAAAAGGGACAGCAAATCCCCGCCGCTCCCGCGGGCCGCGCTGGCTCCCTCGGCGCCTCCCGGGTCGCCCGAGCGGCCGCGGAGTGTAAGCGCAGAGCCGCCGCCGCCGCGGGGTCCGAGGGTGCCCGGCGGGTCTCAGCGCTGCCTGGCCGGGGCAGCTGCCGCTGCTCCCGCTGCTGCTGGCGGTGGCGGCTCCTGAAGCTGCTGCTCAGGCTGCTCGGGCTCTGGCTGCTGCGTTCGCGGTAGCTGGTCGGTCCCGGACTCTGCTTTCTTGTGCTCCTCGCCAACCCGCTGGACCATTCTGCCCCAGTGCAGCGCGCTTCTCTCGCTCCCGGGACCTGGGGACTCCGCTCTGTGTGTGTGCAGCGGGCAGCGGCCGCAGCAGCTCCTTGATTCAATAGATGAGATGGAAGGAGAAAAAAAAGAACTCTCTCCATTTGGAGAAAGAGGAGGAGGGGAGGGGGTGGAGGGGGAGAGAGCGAGCGAAAGAGAAAAAGGCTGGAGCTCCCGCCCCCGGGGCTGTCAGATGGCTTGGGTTTCTGCAACGCGATTGGCTCGCGGAGGGCAGAAATTACTCAGCAAACATGACTATTATTAGCTGCTTAGCAACAGCTCACCAAAGTAGAGAGACCACCCAGGTAGGCAACCCCAGTGTGTGCATCCCGGGCTTCGGGGGGAGCCTCCGAGAGCGCCAACCTTCTCGCATGCAATACTTCCATTAAGGAATGCTCCCCCCCTCCTTTCTTATTTCTTTTCTTTTCAACTGTGTCTTCTTTTTGTGAGATGCCCTTTGCGCGCACACACGCACGCGCGCGCGCACACACACACACACACACACACGCGCGCATTTGCCTCGCGATAGACACGGGGGGAAATGTAATATTATTTTAAGCGCTTAAACAATTTCTGAAATTCCTCAAAGAAAACCCTTTCAGAGGCACCTTGGCCTCAAGCTGCAGCAAATACTGGGAGGTCCGGCTTGCATTCCCAGGCCTGCACCAATAATGACAGGGTGGTGGATAGTGCGCCAGTGTGTGCCAGATTTTTTTTCCCCTCTTCTCTTTTCTTTTATAGCTAAAGGGAAGACTTAGGCTCTCGCAGGGAACAACGCCTCGCATTAAGATAAACAAAATGGAAAGTTAAAGAGGAAAGCAAGGACGTTGGGAAAAGCCACCCTTTCTCAAAATTTTCCCCCCACTAAAAAAAAAACAGCAAAAAACAAAAAACCCACACAGCACAGTCCTGGTTTGAAGGAGTCAGTGTTCTATAAACGTGGAATCCAGACACCGAAGCAGTCTCGTGGAGCCACAGGCGTTTCAATCTGAATCTTTAATGTGACATAAGTAAAACAGAAACAGAATCCTTTTAACAACCCAGAAAAGCGAATTGTTTCCTTGAGAGAGAAAAGATTTCCTGATTATTTGGGGTTCATTTGGACCCCCCTTTTTATTAACCACATCCTTATATAAAAACAATTTTATATGAATTTTTTCCAAAAAACGGTATGCATTTATTACATTTAATAATAACATGACGTAGGAGAGAATAAAGGCTCTAATGTTAAGTTCATTTGAAACAAATTGTGTGCGGATAGCAAGAATTTGTCCCGACACTGCGTCCAGTGTCACCAAGAAATCCCGGGGATTCGCTTTCCGTTGAGGAACAAAACACGCGACCCTTTGGGGTGGATCCTGGGGGCAGACACGTCTACACAACTACGCTTTTTATTTTTTAAAAAAATTGCTTTTGGAAAGTGGGGTGTGTTTCTCTTACGTTTGCAAGTTATTAAGTTCCTCCCTGTGGTAGGAAGCAGACCCGCAAACCCTTGATTCTGCTTCATTTTAGTATTTGTTTCTTCTTTTTTCTCTTTTTTTAAAACAGGGTTGAACTGCAGAAGGACCCGCGGTAGCGAGAAGCCGACCGAAGCCGTGAAATGGGACAGTGTGGCTTTAAGATGCACACGGTGTGTGTTCATTGAAAAAAAAGAAGAAAGGAAAGGAAAAGAAAGAAACCCAGATGGAGGGAAAGGGGGAGGAGCGGGGAGAAGGCGGAGCCCACGCGGCCACGTGACCTCGGGCCGGGCGGCCTGAGCGCGCGCGCGTGCCCGGGTAGGCGCGCGCGCGCGCGCACGGATCCGGGACACCTCGCGCCCGCGCGGCCTAGGCAGAGCAGGTAGGAAGGTTGGTGCGCTGCGCCAGCGCCGGGCGGGCTCCTCGCCCTCAGCGCGGTCTCCCGACAGCCGAGGCGAAGCGCGCGCCCCGCCGGCGCGGACGGACGTGCCGGACGCGCCGTAGTACATTCCTGAAGGCGGACCAGCCCCCTTACGTTGCCCAATGGCCGCGCGGCCTCCCCGCGGCTGGCCAATGGTTGCGCGCACGAGTCTCTTCCATTCAGCGGCCCCGCGTTGGCGGCCCCGGCCCGCGAGGGGCTGCTGCGGGGCGCGCCGGCCACCGGGGCGGTCCACGCGGCTCCCGCAGGGGGCCTGTCCGCCAGCTTTCCCCGCCCCCTTCCTTCCTCTCCGGCGGTCTCCCCCTCCCCACTTCCTTCCCTCTCCCTTCTCCTTTCTCCTCTTTCACCCCTTTCTCTTCCTCCCCCATCTCTCCCCTCCCAGCCCAGCCTAGCCACCTTCCCTCTAGCCTTTTCTCCTTCCTGGTTTCACTGGGAGGCCCTCCTCCCTGAATCCCGAACTGGCAAAACGTGTGCGGTACCTGGGGCAGGGTAGGGTGTCCTGGAGAATAAAGACAGAGTAGAAGTTTGAGGGTGTTCACCGGATCAGGAGGAGGACCTGAGTACCCGGCCAGCGCGGAAATTCAAAACTCATAACGCCTAAGGAGCACGTGATTTTGTGAGTGGCTCAGGGAATAGCTGCTAAAATCCAGAAGGAAAGGCAAGCACCGAGCAATGAAAATGACACCACATTAATAAATAATAGTACAGAAAAACTGGGCTCGACACATAGCCAATTTAACCTTTGAGTATAATCCTGATCTTTATTATGTTTGATAGGTAGCACAAACCAGGAAAAGTGGTTTACTATTCTGGCTTTTCTTACCGAACAGTTCTGCACACATTTCAAGTCACACCATTTCATGATTGCTTCTGGAATTCGTTTTTTAAACACTTGGCGGGTGGTACCCCTAGTTTTACCTGTCAGCCTTTTTATATTTGAGGCTCGCTATAGCAAGGTAAGGTAACCATGTAGCCATGCACACATTGCTATGTTTGTCTTTTCAAATTTCTTTACAAACGTTTCAGACCAAAATATTTCATCCCAATCTTTTATTATAGTTATTTCAGGGTAGTTACTTGGATTATGGAATTCTAGAATGAAATTATAGACTGTGTACACGTAGTGGTTCCATATTACTCTCCCTGCGCAGCTACATGCCCTCTCGTTCTGCCTACTGCCACATGTGCATCATTTCAATGGCAAAGTCTCTTCCACTCATTTCCCTCAGTTTGACTTAATTCCTAAACGTTTTGAACGTTGATCCGCGAGGTTTTCAGCGCCCTGAGCCCCCTCGCCCCGCTGTTTGATAGGTTAACGTTTCAGCATCTCAGACAATGGTCCGGGCCTGTAAATTCTACCCATTGGTTCCAGTACGCAATCCTGAGCCTCGGCTCTAACAAGCGCTATCTTAATCTCCCCACCACCCCCACCCGCCGCTTCCCCTGTGGTCTGCTTTTTTCATACACAGAGATGAATTACTTTGAGGATCTAATTGGCCTTGTTTCTGTAACGTTTTAAGAAAGGGAAGAGGAGCCAGAGTAAAAGCCTGCTCGACTTGGGTGGTCAGGGCTGAGGCTGCCCCCAATTTGCCTCATTGCTGATGCATGCGAGTGCGACATTCCCAGCGATAATGTTGCTCCTAATCAATCTGCCCTTATTTACATTTGTAAGCATTGTTGGCTTTAATATGCATGCCCTGTGCAGGGGACCGCTGTGCCACACCGGGTTTGTTAACGTCAACTAACCACAAGGATTCCACAGACCTGAGATGAGGCTGATTGGAGGAGCCAGGCCTGCTAAGGTGTCTGGTAGGAAGAAAAGTCCCTTTAATGGCCTTTCTGCCTTGTGGCGCCCCTTGTGATAGCTACCAAATAAGTGAGAACTTGGGGCCTTATCAACCAGCAGGAGCTGCCAGACTCTAATGAAGCAAGAGCTGAGTGTTCCATTTCCCGTTTCCAAGTAAAGTTCATCTCAATGCATAAATTGTCATTTTTGTCTCCCAATCATGATCCAAGACTTCTCATTGGAGTCTGTACTTTTCAAAATAGATTCCGTAAACTCTCTCCTCCCTTCTGTGTTCCAGGCTTCAAATATCCATGGCCACACCACACACATTTAAAAAATGACATCAGATTATCCAAATGATGACACTGAAATAAAGCATCTGCCCTTTGTGTTGGGATGTTCCAACAGTAAGCAATTGTGGGAGCCATACTTGGTGGAGTTATGAAAAACCACAGTGAGATTTAACTTTCACTGGTTTCTCAGATCAAACCAAATGGGTCTTTAAAATCCAATGTAATTTGACTAACTTTTACAGACTATAAATGAATAAAAGGGTTAATGTATTCCAGTGATTTGACCATGGGGCCATTTACTATTTTGTCTACTGACATTCTTGTGACACTTTGTCTACTAACACTCTTTTCTAGAAATGCAAAGAATTGCAAAAGTTACATTAAGTCCCATGGTATTCTTGTTGAGAGGGTGGTATGGGGAGAGGAACTGGAGACTTGATGTAGTATTCTATTTATGCATGGGGAGCCCAGGATACAGGATGTGAGTGAGGGGCCAGGGCCTGAGCAGTTCCAAGCAGGTACCTTGGATGAGGGTTGAGTCTTGACTCAACTGAAGCCAATATGCCACCACATTTTCTTGGCTCCCTAAGAATGCCTTATTATTTTCTCATTGGCAGCTCTTGTATTTATTTAAAAGGTGATGGTAGAAAATGAGTCTAAAAGGTTTCAGGGAGGAGGGGGAAAAAGGATTCAGCAGCCACAAAATGTAACACCACTGGGCTTGTCTCCCCTCCCCTCTCCCTTTCACCTTCTGTTTCCTCCCCTTATTTCCCTCCTCCCCAGGCTGGAGGAAAGGGAACAGCTCTAGCCAACTTGTCAAAATAATGCTGCTAATTACCCCTGATCTCCTTTAATGGGAAGCTGCTCTCAACTCCACAAAGGAGTAAATGAAGGGTCTACAGCACAAACCCCACAAACCCGGGAGCACTGGCATTTTTTTGAGCTTACAGTGAGGGGGGGGGGGCGCAGCAGAGGGGAGTATCCTGAGAAGGTCCCAGAAATCCCCACATTGACTACTCCAGGTTTAAATACTAGCTTGAAAGGGGAATTAGACTTTATGCATTGCCAAAAGCTACTGGTATTCTCTTGCTAAGAATGTCACCAACTGCCAAGAGAATGTTCAGAGCCTACTATGAACTTGAAAGAAAATAGCATTGACCCTTGTATTGATTTCCCCCTTCTCTAAATGTCTTCTTAACCACTTTGCTTTACTTCAATGGATAGAGATGTATTCTTGAAAGACCCAGACTTTGAACATTTTTTTCCACTCTTCTCTCACCTCACCTCTGTATCTCCATCTAATATATCTATATCAAGCTTTGCGTTTGGCAGAAGGCACACCATTCATTTCAGTGATCTCTGCCATTGGGTCTTGCATGAAAAAGAAGCTGAGCAACATGATCCCTTTGACCCACTGCTGGAGCAACAAATTTATTAGAGATATAGGCATGAGAAATGAAAGGGAAGTAAAACAATTCCAGCTTATTGTGTGTCTTTCTTTCATACTGCTAATCCGGTTTACACATCACGCCTACACGTCTCAATAGGGCATTATACACTGTGGCAGAGGCTGGAGAAAATAAAAGGTGTGTGTGTGTGTGTGTGAGAGAGAGAGAGAGACAGAGACAGAGAGAGAGGCAGAGAGAGAGATAGGAATGAGGATAAAAACAGGGAAGACAGATATTTTAATCCATATGGATTTACCTTGTCAGTTTTTCTATCTGTAGAAAGTTGATGACAATTTATAAAACAGCCTTTTTTTTCCACAAAATAATTCCAAATGGGTCTAACTCCTGTTCAAATAGTTTGTCAGGTTATGACTAGATTATAACCAGAAATTAGATACACCTCTCACAGTGAGTTTGAAATGAAGCTAATACCCCAAATTGAGAATGGGTGTGTTAAGATGATGGAGCCTATTGGTGTCCACCTTCATTCAACATTTTAATTTAAAAAGATCATGGATTCAAAGACATTTTACAGCCTTGTGGAAGGAAGCTGGGTGACAACTGGAACACACAAAAACTCACAATTGAAAGCCCCTTGTTTTACAACATGGGTACACAATAGCACCTGAGGCAACAATTTATCCGGAGGTACCACCCAGAAATAATAAGTTTCAGTAACAAAGAATGACACCAAAAAGCAATGTCTTTCTTTGTAGGGGGAGTTAATTGCATGTTGAAATACTGTAGCCAATAAATAAATAAATTTAAAAGTTTTTAAAAAATTTGAACACACAGACTGCTGAAAAAGGACTATTGTGGTAGTAGTTCAAGACCTCGGTGACCCAATTATCTAATATTTACAGCCACCCATTGTGGGTCTTTATTATTTATGTCTAGTTCTTTAGCATTTGCCCTCCCCAGGGAGGAAGGATAAAAGGGAGGAAGATGTTTTTCTCCCAGGTCCAGGAAAACAGAGGTCTCTGAGTGTTTTCCATAGACAACAAATCTATATGGTTCTTCTTAGGTGATGGAAATTGACATCAGAAAACTTTGGACTTATTGCTAATGCACACACTAGGCATCATTTTAAACATGAACTTAAATATGTAGATACATAGCATATGTCACCCAGAGGCAAGCCAGTCTCTAGGGGTCTTGTGGTTCCAGAGTTGGGAACGGGTCTATAAGGGTCTGCATCAGTCCGGCCCACCTCCAGGCTCCCCTAAGCCGCACACAACACTCTCAGCAGTGGGCTAGCCGCCCACCTCTTTAATGAGTGGCAGGCACCAGAGCGCCCGAATCCGTGAGCAAGAGTCAACATATACCTCTCCTACCCATGGCCCCTTCCACAACCCAAAAATTCTCTTTGGCCCTTTTTCCCCCCAGTGTCGACGGGGAAGTGAATGTTGGAACTCCGGGTTTTGGTAAGGTGCTTCTCTCCCAGCCCCGGTTGTCCCACCCAACCAGGCGTCGGTGGAGAGCGTGCGCCAGTCCCCTCCAGCTGGTCTGGGCAAAGCTCCACCGAGCGGAGAGAACTTGCTTCCGTGCGCGCGCTCTCTCCCTGAGCCCCCCACCCTCCCCCCCGCGCTGTCACTCTCTGCAACAGCCCTTCCATCACCAGCTCTGTCTCCACTTGCGAGTCAGGAGCCACCACCAGGCTGATGAGCGGAAGCCAAGGTGGCGACCCTTTCAAGCGTGAAAATGGGATCCCAGGCGGCCCCCTCCGTGAGAATTCCCCCCGGAGCTGTTCCCCGGCCGGGCCCGCTGCAGCCAGTCCCCCTCCCCGCCCCGCGGAGCTGGCCTTGGGGGCGGGGGCCCCTGGCGTGCGGGCGAGCGTGGAGACGCGGGACCCGCGCTCCCGCGCCCGGGCGGCGCAGCCCACCCAGCCCCACGGCCCTGGCGCGCGGCCCGCCCCTTCTGCCCGGCGCTCGGTGCTCGCTCCGCCGTCCGCGGCGCAGGGCTTCCCGCGTCCCCGCGTCCCCGCGCCGCCTGGGGCGCACGCCGCGCGAGGGCGAAGGCGAGGTGGCGGCGGCGGCCGCCGCGCCGGCTGCACTCACCATAGCCGGCCGTCAACCCCTGCCCGGAGCGCGGGTGCCGATGGCGCGGACGCTGGGCTTGGATTTCACATCAATTCCTTTTTTTTCCTGGCCCCCCTTTCCTCGTCCGCTCCTCAGTCTTCTCCCCGTCTTCCCTCGTCTCCCCCTTGCCTTGTCGCTGTGAGTCTCTTTGTCTTCCCTGTCGTCGTCTTTTTCTTCTTCGTCTTCGTCGTCTTCTTCTCCTCCTCCTCCGTCTTTACAAAAGGAACGGAAAGTGTAAAAACCCCGGCGCGCTGGGCCGCCGGAGGCTTTCGGCGGAGTGCAGCGCGGACTCACAATTACAAGCCTGTTTCTATTAAGCAGTTCCATGGCCCTCGGCGTGGGTGGTCCGCCGCGCCATAGGCAGGACCTGTCAGGGTCACGTGACGGATCCGAAAACTTTACCCCTTTACAATAAACTCAAGGAAAGCAAAGTAAACTCGAGGAACGTGCTATCAGCACAGCCCTCCTGGGTAAACAGGCGCTCCCCTCCCCGCCTTCCTGGGAGGCGCCCGGCCCCGAGAGCTCCGGCGAGCCCCCGCGGCCCCCTCCCCGCCCCCCGCGGCCCTGTCTGCGGGGGGCCGCGGGGCCCGGGTCTCCGCTCGCCCGCTCGCCTTCCCCACCTTGTGCTCCCCGCGCCCCCCGCCTGCACGCATTATTTGCTAACATTTAGATTTAGCCATCTTGCCAGAACCCCGGCGGGGGGAGGTGCTGGGGGAGCAAGGAAGCTCATTTCAGCATCCCCAGCACTCCGGGAAACGGGGGGCGCCCAGAGAGCTGCAGAAGAACACCACCTTTCATGGCCTGCATTCTCTAAGCCCTTTCTGCTCGCATTCCCACGGAAGCGCTGAGAAGCTGGGAGCGTTCTAGTTGACAGGCCCACAGGCCGCTGGGGAGGCCGAGAGCCGGGAAAGTCCGGCAGATAACAAGAGCCTTCCCGGGGAAATTTTCAATGCAACAAGATGTGTGTGGATTCGTGTCGTTTCCGCTGGAGGTCTCTGGGAAGTAGTTACTTCTTAAGACACCAAGGTGGAGTCCCTTGGTAACCAAGATTGGTAGCTGGCTGAGGAATCACTAATTGATATTTGCTTCCTTTCCCTTTCAATTACTGTGGTTTTTGGGGTATGCCACCCAAATGCTCCCACCCACGGTGCCGTCCCATACGAGGCAAACTTGGGTGATTCGGTTAGCCGAGGTGCTGGTGGGTCCTGCGGAGGACGGTTCTCTCACCCTAAGTGGAAACGTCCTATTCAGGAGAGACCCTGCTGCAATGTTTAACATTTTCCCTGCTCAAGCCGGCCGCCAGTAAGCTGCGTTTCACGCTCAGCTGAGAGGTGCTGCTTTAAATGGACCACATTATGAATAAAGATGAATTACAGATACAAGGGCAAGGGGTAAGGGGTGAGAAAATTTACTGAAACTATCAAGAGTTAACTGGCTGGTCTGATAAAGCCAGGCTTTCCTCAACTCATTCTGGGCCCACGTGGGGGCGGGGGGAAGGGAGTGTGGGCATAAGCCCCGTGTGTTATCAAATAATAATAATAATAATCCTGGGAGTTACAATTTATGTCCCTCCCACAAAGATGATATACCATTCTTTACTAGGGTCATTTGAGTTTCCAGAACGTTTGTGTTTGAGACGCATGAAGGAATTAAACATTGCAATGCTTAGGCAGCCTGGTGAATTAGGCTGGTCAAGAAAGTCGTTTTATACCAACTGACTTTAGTCAAAAATGGACTCAAATGAGTATTACCTGAGCATGGATCCTAAGAGTCATAATCATTATAAAAAAACCAAAACAAAACAGAGACAGCACACCAATATCTCCCTTAGAAATACTTCCCCTCTCTTTTGGTGTCCCATGTGGAGGGTGGTGAGGAAGAGGTAGGTGTAAATACATCTCCAAGTACAATGATCTAGAATATGCAGGAGAAAGGGGGATAAGAAAAAAGAGAAACAGATGAGAAAAGGCGATTAAATGGCTGGCAACATAAAGTTGCCAAGTATGCTAGTTTGTGGGAAAATTGCAGCAGAAGAACTTGTGGAGTTTGTTTTTCCCAACTAAAATGAAGAGCCTGATATAGGCACACTTGGCTGCATGCTCCTTTTGAGTTGTGGCCAAGTCTGATGATCAAGAGTGGACACTGGTTTTGTGGGGCTGAGGCTTAAGCAGTTTGTTGGGTGAGGGTGGGGGGCTTCCTTAGGAACTCAAAATTGCAAACACAAAATTAAGTACAGGGCCTTGGAAAGGGCTTGGGCAGTGAGGGGCCCTGAAGCTTCCTGAGCTCCCAGCAAATCACCGCTCTTGGGAGTACAGACAAGGAGATGACAGAACTACCCAGTTTTTGTGGGCTTGCTGGACACACTATCCATTAGTTGGTACGAACCTGTTTAAATTAGTCATATTTCAGCCCAAGACTTTACAGTTGGGAGCAAAGACAAGTTTGGTTCGAATGTAAATACTTGGAGTTGGGCAGGGCTGGTCCGCATGGAGAGACAGGGACAACAAAACCTTTCAAGGGGTAACCTGAAAGTTCAGGAAGGAGAGGAACCCATTGGAAATGTTCTCTCCCAAAAGTGACCTGTCCTTTTCCTTCCTTTGAAATCAATCTGTGAAAATATGTCAGTACTGTGCCTCTCTTCTCTTCACTCTTAGATGCTAGAAGCATTAAATATTCAAGTCAGTGATCAGTGTTCTGGTGGGGGGTGGCATGGGGAGCAAATCACCCTTATGTATTACCTTCCGGTGTTTCTCTGAGACTCCCACCAGGGTGGGCTGTCATCCAACAATGGTCTCCACTCTTCTAAAATTGCTTATGTCTCATCCCTTCCCCCACAGAACCAGCTCCAGTGCTGCCCAGTCTGATAACCCACTTGGCATGGAGGTGTTAATGGCAGACAAGGCTACCAGACACCACCACTCAGCTCTAGTCTGCCGAGTCTGACAAGCCAATTGGCATCAAGGTGTTAATGGCTGATGAGGCCACTACACAGTACTTTTGCCAGTTAACTCAAACTTATAGAGCCATACCCAGAGGACTAATTCCAAAGTTGGAGATTTTAGGGCAGGATCAGATGGAGATTTGGGGGGCATTGGAAGAGAGGACAATAGGGACTTTGAAACAAGCCTGAAACAGACCACATGGATGTGATCAAATTTGTAGATTGGCAAGGTCATTCTCTGCTCTGTCTTTCTGAATATTGTTACTACTTGAGATACAGTGTTATCCTTGTACCATACACACACACACACACACACACACACACACATTTCCACATGCACGTGTGTACACATACTTCATCATAAGCTTCCCTCTTCCCTGGCTCCCAATAAAAATGGGTGCCTAAGGACATCCATGCATCCCCTCCCCCACAGCAACCTTCAGCAATTGGAAGGCTTTCAAATGAATAATTGAGGGTTCAGAAGAAACATTTGCCCACATATAAGAAGCTCTCCATCTTAGGATGAATATCACTCTTCCATGTGATCAGTGGCCATACCACACTGGCCACACCTTGGGCATGGTCATTCTTTGACACTGGATCAGACAGATCCTCAAAAACTTTCATAAAATTATTCTTGTTCAGTGCAGGGATATCAATTCTAAAATGACTACCCCTTGACCCCCCAACCCCAGCCCTTATCCTTATTCCTGGGGCCTCTTCCTTGTCAGGAAGATATTCACAAGCCAAACCAACATGTAGAATTAGGGCTTTGAGGGCTGGGGAGGTAAGAAATATTCAAAGGTGCTTGGTTGTTACAACATGAAATTAGACCCTATGAACAATAGAGTTACAATGGTAAGATACATTGAGTTGGAACAGTCAAATGAATTGTTTAAACACTAACAACTAAAAGAAGGAAAACAGGATTGCAGAACAGAAAAGGCAGTGATGTAATATGAATAGAAAAACCAGAACAAACAGCTTGGGAACAAAGGGTGTGACGTGAAACCTGGAATATCATAAACCAGAGGCTCAGTGGGACCCCATCACTGAGTAGCAGGAAGGCAGATGGAGGCATCTGTAGTGTTCAAAAGATCAGATGATAATTTCAGGACGAGAAGAAACAAAGAGATACCTGTGAAACCCCCACCTCAAAAAATGAAACTCACTCCAGTTGCTGTTCCTGCCCCCACCTCAAAAAATGAAACTCACTCCAGTTGCTGTTCCTGCCCCCACCTCAAAAAATGAAACTCACTCCAGTTGCTGTTCCTGCAACTGATGTACACATACACACACATATGGTGTGCAACTGACTCCCATTGATCCATTGATGAGATTCCCGTATGTAGAAGACCTGCAGGGGCAGCCTTGTAAATGAAGAATGTGCTAAGAAAATGAACTGCTGAGGGGCCTGGTAAACTGTGGGAGGCAGGGGTGGCCAGGGTGGCTGGTGGTGAGGGTGATGGGTAAGTGCCAGGAGAAACAGCCCGCTGCAATCAAGCAGCTCAGAATAATTATCACAGGGTTCTAATTGTACCTAAGAGGCCTGACTAAAGATATTAAATGTAGCCTGAGCAACATAGTGAGACCCTGTCTCTACAAAAAAATAGAAAAATTAGCCAGGCATAGTGGTGTGTGCCTGTGGTCCTAGCTATTGGGGAGGCTGAGGCAAGATGATAGCTTGAGCCCAGGAATTTGAGGCTGCAGTGAGCTATGATGACACCAGTGCACTCTAGCCCGGGCAACAGAGCGATACCCTGTCTCAAAAAAAAAAAAAAAAAAGATATTAAATGTAGTAAATATGAACAACAGCCTCTGCCTGACAAAAGGTGCTGTCTACACAACTGGCATTGTTGCTACTTGGCATTCATCATCTGTTTTGATTACGGTTGGTGGGAAAACTTCATTTACTTAAGCTACATGATTGAAAATTTGGAGAGATGACCCAAAATTTATTTCCACTGTGTGAGTGAAAGAGGTTGTGTGAAGCAGAGACTTCATGTGTAGGAGATTTTAGGGTGCAAGTTCAAGCCACACGGGAGAAGCCAAAGACTCTGAGAACCCTTTCATTATGTTGTGCTGTGGGGGCCACTTTGCCAGCTGCATGTAGGACCTGCTGGTGGCTCTGAGGGACTCCCCTGATGTACACAGACAGCACCATTCCTTATGCTTGTGAGGCAGAGGCCCCTCCGCTGAAGAACAAAGGCCTGAAGAGGATGTATATATCTGTTTCTCACCAGACCCCAAGGGGAGGGCATGGGGGCATCAGCGTCCTTCCCTGGCAATGATGACCAGTGGCCGATGGAAGCTAGTTGTGTGTAGGGTTGGGGAGTTGGGAGCTTGGGTCTTCATACCCCAGGCTCAGTGGCTTCCCCTCCGTAACTGTATTATTAGTTTGCTAGGACTGCTAGAACAAAGAACCACAGACGTGGTGGCTTCAACAACCGAAATTTATTTTCTTACCTTTCTAGAGGCTAGAAGTCCAAGATCAAGGTGCCAGCAGGGTTGGTTTCTCCTGAGGCCTCTTTCCTTGGCTTGCGGGTGGCTATCTTCTTCCAGTGTCTTCACATAGTCTTCCCTTTGTGTGTGTCTATGTCCAAATTTCCTCTTTTTACAAAGACTCCAGTCATATTGGATTAGGGTTCACCCTAATGACCTCATTTTAACTTAATAAACTCTTTAAAGGCAATGTAGTTTTTAAATAAAGTCCAAATATAGTCATATTCTGAGGTGCTAGCAGTTAGGACTTCAGCATGTGAATTTGGGGGGACACAATTCAGCCCATAGCAGTGTCCAAATATTGAAAAAATCTGGCTTGGATCTGAAGGCAAGTGCATCTCTCCGCCCCGTGAGGTTTGGAGGGCAGACTGGAGCTGGGTCCCTCTTGGCATCTAGCGCTGAGAGGACCTGATCCACCACCTCTCAGGGATCTGTCCACACCTCCACAAAACTGACACTGGCTGACATATTTTCTAAGAATGTTGGTGGTCTAAGAAAATGGCTTTAGGCACCCAGCAGAACATTTTTTCCCCAACAAAGAATGAGCACTGCTGGGCTAGCTACAAATCTGTCTCCTTTATTTATTGCAGCGAGTCCCTTAGGGCAATGGTTTCCAAGGCAAGCTGCTCATCAGAGTCACCTGAGGAGTTTCACAACAAAAACAAAGTAACAAAACATTTGCCCCCAACCCAGAGCTATAGAATCAGAATCTCAGCCCTGGTGGATCAGTTTTTTAAAAAGAACCCCACTAAGGCAAGTATAGTAAAATGCTAATGGTAGGACATCAGTGTGGGTATACGTAGGTGTTCACTGTAAAACTCTTTCAACTTTGCTGTATGTTTGAAATTTTTCATATTAAAATGTCAAAAAGAAAATAAAATAATACCCAGGTGCTTCTGCTGTGTAACCAAATTTGAAGACCTAAGGGATGCTTGGTTAATTGGTGAATATGTTCTTTATGCTGTCCTCTAATATAATATTTGTTGCATTGCATTATTACTGTTCATTCATCAAATAAAAGGTTTGTGAGCTTCTATGTGCATAGTTCCCTGGTAGTTTCTGGGAATTTGGGGGATGAAAAAAACTATCTTCCTTAAAAATGCCGTGAAATGTCATGTTATATCCGTTGGGTTGGCAAAATTGAGAAGTCTGATCACAGCAAGTGTGAGCGAAGCTGTGAAACAATGGGTGCTTTTGGGCATGGCTGGTTTTTTGAGTGTAGATTGTTTTAATTGCTTTTGCAAAACAATTTGGCATTATTTAGATAGGTTGAATCCCACCTCTGGGTGTATCTCCAAGAGAAAGCCTTCTACATGGAGCCCAGGAGATACATACCTGAGTGTTCACAGCAGCACTGTAACAGCATAAAACTGGACCTGACCACAGTGTGCATCAAAGTAGAAAAAATAAATAAACTATGGAGAATTCATGCAATGGAATTCTACAAAGAGGTGAAAAGAAGCAAGCCACGGCCACCTTGGCTTGCTTCATGGATGAATCTCACAGACATAATCTTGGGTGAAATACCTAGGTCAGAAGCAAGTCTTCAAAGAATGCATACATAAATTACACTTGTACGTAGGTAATACTTATTTTGAAAAAAAGCAAGGGAATGAAAAACCCACTTAGGGAAATATTTACCTCTGGGGGTGCAGGAAGCAGAGAGATGGGGGAGATTCAAAAATAATTCATTTTATTATTGTTCTTTAAAATATACATACAGGTGGTAATAACATTTTTGATTGTATGATCTATTCCATAATAAATATTTTAAAAAAAAGATGCCATCCAAGTCCTGAAGGGACTCAGGGTCTAGTGGGGACATGAAACCGTAGAATAATGTGAAAAGTGCAGGAGCCCAGAAGCATGGAGAGTGCCATGGGAGCACAGGTTGAATGGGCCTGAGTCCTGTCTCCTGTAATGGCATGTGGTGGGAAGGGGTGAGCTGGGGAAGAGGAGGAGGGAGAGAGAAAGGGCATTCCACAGGGAAGGGGGAGAGCATCAGGGGCATCCATGGCAAATCCTGTCCTCAGAACCCCGTCCGTGCCTTGGGACCCTAGTGTTCTAAGCGCTGAGCTACCACCTTCACACTTTCTCTGTATCAACTCAATATAGACTAGAAACCCACGTAATCTTTTCCAAGGGGATAAGGTAAGCTCATTCATATACAAAGCCTAAAGTCAGGAAATGTGCAAAGGCAATGTTACTTTATGGGCCCAAACCTGAGTTTTTAAAAATCTGCATTATATAAGTCAACCCTTCAATGGAGTCATTTTATTATGACATTGCAGTGGTCCTTTGTGTATAAGGTAATGTTATTTATTTACTACAAATACTATTAGGAATTATAAATGTAAATAACAGTAAAAATCCATAAAGTAGTGACCTCTCTTCCCCTGTCAATTTGCATATTGATAAGATGTTTTATGATGAAGTCACATAGCTATGGGTAAAGTGACAAACAGTCTGCTTAAGAAATATTCGATTATAAGCCAGGCACCATGGCTCAAGCCTGTAATGCCAGCAACTTGTGATAAGGAAAACCCCCATCTGTTACTTGGCACATCAGCCACCTGAGACCCCACCCCTCACGGAAGACCCGCATCAGCATAATACTAACCTGTTACCTGGCCCATCAACTAATCTACTACCTGGCACATCAGCATAACACTAAGTCTACTACCTGGCGCATCAGCATAACATTAAAATCTATTATCTGACACATCAACTAACCTATTACCCGGCAGGCATTAACCACCTGATTCCCCAAACCACCACAACTTAATAAAAGTGGGAAAAATCGGGTAGACGGTGCTCAGAATTTGGTGGCGAGGCTCCTCTGAGCCCGCCTGCGGATAAACCTTGATTCTCTGACTCTCCGTGTGCCGCTCTGTCCTCGGGACCACTTGCTGTAACACTTGGGAGGCTGAGGTACAATCACTTGAAGCCAGAGTTTGAGACCAGCCTGGGCAACAAACACAGCAAGACCCTGTCTCTAAAAAAAAAAAAAACTATTCAGTTACAAACAAGCATTGGCCAGGAGAAAGTGGCTTACAAATTCCAGCTCATCATTTGCTTATACAGGTGAACACTTCTGTTTAAACTTCATGATTTGAAACGGCGACCAACCCATCCTCCCTGATCAGCTCACTCATTGCTATGACCCCTTCTGACCTTAAAGACATGCACACCCCCTCCCCTGCTTCTTGAAACATACAATTCTATTTGTCTCCACTGATCTTCTTGATACCCTCTCCTAGTGTTTCTAGTACTTTCCAATTTGTTTATGTCATGGTACACATAGAAATAATAATTATATTGCTGTAGCACACTGGAATAAACCAGAGGAGATTTGAAGGCACCTATCTATGGGGGGGGGTTAGTAGAAAATGTACATCTTTTTATATTATATAATTTTTTAAAAATACAAAGCATTAGAAAAAAATATTGCATCTGAAATTCATATAAAACTTCCAAATAAAATCTTTTCAAGTTTTTGATTGAGAACCCTAAGTTTCCCTCTATGAATGTCAATTTTTTATGCTAGCTTTTGTGCCTAAAATGGCTACATGTAGTCTCTGAGTAAGACCTTAATAATGATGTCTTCAAGATGTCCTAGTGATGATTTCTTCAAATTCTTTCTAGTTACCATGATTTAAAAGTTTGCACAAGTAAATGATAAAAATTCAAAGCCATTTTCTAGCCATTCAAAATTTACACCCATTAAAATTATATTCAAAGAATCAGACACCTCTAATTTTCTTGCTTTGGCAAATATCCTATTGAGATGCCTTATGGCAATATGAATGGATTTCTAGTTTTTCATGTGTGTTCCTTTCCTAGGGCTGTCATAACAAAGCACCACACACTAGGTGGCTTAAAACAAAAGAAATTTATTCTCTCACAGTTCTGGAGGCTAGAAATCTGAAATCAAAGTGTTGACAGGGTGGTTTCTCCTGAGGGGCCTGAGGGAGAAGAATCTGTTCCAGGACCCTCTGCTACCTTCTGGCGACCACTGGCAATCCTTGACTTGTAGATGTTCCACCTCCATCTTTTTGCGTGTTCTCCCTGTGTGTCTCTGCCTCTGTGCTTCTTTTCTTATTAGGACATCAATCCTATTGGATTAGGGGCCCACCCTACTCCCATATGATCTCATTTTGCAACAACCTTATTTCCAAGTAAAGCTCACATCCTGAGGTCCTGGGGGTTAGGACTTAAACATTTCTTTTTTGGTGGACACAATTCAACCCATAACACCATGAAACTTTTTCAAAGCAAACACTTAAACATAAAAGCAAAGCTCTAATTTGCAGAGTGTTCATGCATAATTAGACTCACCCTGAACCATCGTGGACACCATTAAAATAGTGCACCAGTTGCAAAAAGGAGAGACACATTGAATATACGTAAAGCCAGAGATCTGGGATCCCTGCAGTCTGTTTTCTACCTCCCAGCCTCCAACATCAACAAGCTGCACTTGCAGCACCTAAAACATGACCTCCCCAGCTGACTCAGGAAGCCAGGACATCCCGTGGCTGCATTGCGATGCAGCAAGTGCTGGAATCCAAGGTGCTCTCAGGCTCCGTGCCTGTAGGGACCCCGGTGGTCTGATCTCCTCTACTCAAGGAGTTCCAAGTAAGGTTGCTTTGTGGCTGGAGACAACTGCCCCGCGGCTCTAGCCACCTGAGCCAGCAGGACTGCCCTGAGGACTGATAGGTTAGTGCCTTGAGGCTCTGCTGACACTCATTTATGGCCCACTTGAGCACTGCAGCTCCTGGTGACAAACTCTTCTTGTCCCTTGGCCCCCATTCTCCTACTTCTCTGACTGTTCCTCCCCAGATTCCTCTGCTGGTTCCTGTTCTTCCACCTTTTCCTGCAAGGTTGTTGTTTCCCAGGGCCCATCGTGCCTCACTTCCTCTTGCTGCCACAATCGTTTATTCCTGTAAGCTTGACGATAAGCCCACCTGCACCCAAATCTCCTTCCCAGCTGTCTACCCTGCACTTCAGACTCTACATCCAACTGCCTCTTGGATACACAAGGATGCTTCATAGGTGCCCAAAATGGGCATGTGGGCCAGAGTGAACGAAACACGGAGAGACTTTTGTGGGGACCATTGAGAAAGAGATACTTTTCCTTTTCCACTGAGATTCCCTAAGTTTAAAAATTCCTAGATCTGGAGCTGCTGTTAATACAAACACCAACTGGAACCTGATCATAGTTAAAGGCAACGTCGTGGAAGACACAGCAGAGAAAGGGAGAGAAATGCCATCCTAGCTACAGTTTCAGTCCCTGAACCGGGTGTTGAGTTTTTATTTACAGGGCCCTGTATGTGTCTGTTTTTGTTTAAGTCAATTTGAAGTGGGCTTTCTGACATTTGCGATCTGAAAAGATGCAAATCATCTCTTCTATTAGTCTATGAGTTCCTTGATGATATAGGGACCATCTGGTTTATCTCTATATCCACAATTATATCTTGCTCAAAAAGGGTTCTCAGTAAATATTTTTGATTGAATTAATCAACTATTGATATCTCTTTCCAGAACTCTCTCTCTGCTTTACTTGACCCCATTTCACCTGCATTTAATCCATGTACTACAAAGGGATATATTGGAAACCAATTGTTGCTGTCTGGGCTTCATATGGTTAAAAACT
>NW_012139080.1:7635683-7650004 GCF_000956105.1 Propithecus coquereli | reverse complement strand
AACCTCAAACTCCTGGGCTCAAGCGATCCTTCTGCCTCAGCCTCCTGAGTAGCTGGGACTACAGGCATGCGCCACCATGCCCGGCTGATTTTTTTCTACATAGTTTTTTAGTTGTCCGATTAATTTCTTTCTATTTTTTTTTTCAGTAGAGACGGGGTCTCGCTCTTGCTCAGGCTGGTCTCAAACTCCTGAGCTCGAGCAATCTGCCCGCCTCAGCCTCCCAGAGTGCTAGGATTACAGGCATGAACCACTGCCCGCAGCCAGGAATAAATTTCTTTAAATTGTATGGTAACTCTGCAACAGTGTTGCAAATAATTTTGAAGAAAAACTAGGCTCAAAGATAGTAAAATCTTTTTTAATCTAAATTTGGATTTTAAAAATTGTGGTAGAATACACATAATATAAAATTTACAATTTTAATCATTTTTACGTGCACAGTTCAGTGGCATTAAGTACATTCACATTGTGTGTCACCGTCACCACCATCCATCCACAGAACTGTTTTCATCTTGCAAAACTAAAACTCTGTACCCACTAAAGAATAACTCCCCATTTCCCCCTAGCTCCCAGCCCCAAACTACCATTCTTCTTTCTGCCTCTGAATTTGATTACTCTAGTTCCCTTATCTAAGTGGAATCACACAATATCTGTCCTTTTGTGACTGGCTGAATTCACTTAGCATAATGTCCTCAAGGTTCATCCCCAAGTTTTAGAGTGTGTTAGAATTTCCTTCCTTTTAAAAACTGAATGGGCTGGGCGCGGTGGCTCACGCCTGTAATCCTAGCACTCTGCAGGCCGAGGTGGGTGGATCTCTCAAGGTCAGGAGTTCAAGACCAGCCTGAGCAGGAGTGGGACCCCCGTCTCTACTAAAAAATAGAAAGAAATTATCTGGACAGCTAAAAGTATATAGAAAAAATTAGCCAGGCATGGTGGCGCATGCCTGTAGTCCCAGCTACTCGGGAGGCTGAGGCAGTAGGATCACTTGAGTCCAGGAGTTTGAGGTTGCTGTGAGCTAGGCTGACACCACGGCACTCTAGCCCAGGCAACAGAGCAAGACTCTGCCTCAAAAAAAAAAAAAAAAACTGAATGGTATTCCATTATATGTATGTACCACATTTTGTTTATTCGTCCATTGATGGACACTTGGGTTGCTACCACTTGTTGGCTATTGCAAATAATGCTGCTATGAACAAGGGTACATAAATATTTCTCCATAGGTTCAAAACTATTTCATGAGTTCATCAATGTTAGTTTTGGTCAGGCAGTGTTTGTTGCCAGTCCCTCAGTATTAAATCTAATTTTAGAAGATAGAGTATTAAATCTAATTTTAGAAGATGGCTTCTGACTCCATCTGCATATTCAAGGGAGTTCTGTCTACTTTGAACACTTACATGTGGCTGGAAGTACCAGCCTTTAGGATTGGGAGTTAGCCTTCACAATCAAATCTCTAGAATACTTCTGCCTAATCACCCAGAAACAGCTTTGGTAGAAATTTTATGCCACTTTGTGAATGTCATTGCAGTGCAAATTTCGGAAAGATAAAGTGGAGGCCCAGGACAGGTGAGGCAGAGTGCAGTCTGGTCTACTCTAGCAGATTGGAGAACTGAGGCAGAAAACTGGATCATTAAAATGAAAGTAAATCCCTATTTTGCATTAGGTGCCTGTATACAAATACTCAAAATGGTTCTTTGGCTCGAATCACCTAGATAAACTCTCTTCTTTATTTGTTTTAGATAACATGGTACTGGCCTTATGTAAGTTCTTTTAGATTTTTTTTTCCTGATTTTTATTATGTAAATTATTTAGTGAACATGTAATTTGTCTTACTTCTTTTAGAGTCTCAGCCCTTAGGTGTTTAAGGTATGTAAGTTAAAAGAAATAAACTGTAGAGAAATATTGTGAAGGACTTTGAAATGAGCTAAAAAATTATTGAGTATCTCCAGTCTTCAAACAAGAGTTTGTTTACTGGATGTTTCTGGGATATACGATTCTATGGGGACTCCAGATTTACATTTCTTTGACCTATTTTACAACTCTTTAAGTTGTAGAAACCTGATAGTAATGCAAAGGATTCTTGTCTCTAGAAATGCAAAAATTTTCATCGGAATACAGTTGTTTGTTATCCTGTAGGGAGTGACCAGTTTGGCTAGATTTTGCATCTATTTGTAAATTCATTTCAACACTCCTTATTAGATCATCTGTATGATACCTCAATTCGCCTTTGACTGTGTTGTAACGTCTTACTTGTTCCCTTATTAATTAATAAGTTAAATAAAATTTTTGACAGGTGTTTATTTTATATCTATATGAGAGTCATGATTATACCATTTAAAACATTTATCTTTTAACAAAACAAAAATTAAAAAACAAAATATGAAAAAGCCTCTTGTCAACAGCACCCAAGACATTTATTGGAATTCTTATAGTGTTTTCATAACATTTCTGTGAATATAGAATTTGGAAATAGGCACATTTGGAGCTACAGAAATGTTAATACACCATGGCAATTTTTATCAAACATGATTAAATTGAAATCTTGCTGGAAAAATATTGCTGTTTGGTCTAAAATCCACAATTTTATATGTACCATAAAAATATTAATAATTAGTTAAAGAGCCACCTCATTTGGAACAAAATACAAAGTCAAGATGGAAATTTTAAAACACAAGGTATATAAACTAAAAATCTTGGAGAAAACTTACATTGTAATCAGGGATGTAGAAAGTTGAGTTGCTGTACTGTAAAAATAATGAATGAGGATGACTATTAGAGAGAATTCAAGCTATAATCCTACCCTTTCTTCATTGGATTAAAAATACTCATATAACTAGACTCTCCCCTGGACCTCTGCCTTTGTTGATGCCATCTGCATCAGCCAGGATTGCTTTTGTCAGCACTGATAGAACTCTGAATGGAGTAGCTAAAACAAGTAAGGGTTTCTTTTTCTCATGTCATAAGAGGCCACAAGAGGTGGTCTGGGGTAGGTGCTGCAGCTCTGGGATGTTGTTGCAGACCCAGTCTCCTTTGTACCTTTCTGCTCTGCCATCTTTAGCATGTGGTTTTTTCATGCTTCAAAGATTATGCTACCCCTAGGTGTCATATTCATGTTCCAGGCAGGAAAAAGGGTAAAATGTGCTTGCTTATGTAGTTTGATCCTTTTTATAAGATAATCACCTTCCCAGAAGCTATACTCAGTGGTCTTCCACTTACGTCTCATTGGCTAGAATTGTTCACAAATCCACACCTAGCTCCAAGGGAGCCCGGGACATTGAGTTATTCAGCTGGATACATTGCTATACATTCATGGCTCTGTTGGTATAAAGGGAAACCTTCAGGAAGGATGAGGTAGAGGATGTTCACCTGAATCAGGTAAAATAATAGTAATAGTAATGGCAAGTATGCTATCTCCCAAAGGGTGCTTGTTTTCTGGGAAGAATAGCTCTCCACAGACAATGCTGTGGGAAAAGCTCCAAAAACTCAGAATCAAACCTTTGGTCTACACCTGATGAGCTGTGTGACCAGGGGTGGTATTATTCACACCTTTCAGCCTTTATTTCCTTATTTATAAAATGGAATTGTTGAAGTAGCTCTAAAACTTTTTTTTTCTTAATTACCAAGAATGTGCAGTAGGATTTTGGTTATACCAATTCCTACAGAGGCCCACAGTCATGCTTTTAAAAAACTATTAAAGTTGGAGTGAGAGGAATAACCTGGTAGAACTCTGTGTGGGTAAATGAGCTGAGAGTCATGTAGAGCTCTGTGTTAGAGTTCCAAAAATTATACAGATTAAAAAGAATGAGTGAGGTGTCATAAAATTAGAATCTATTTTATAAAAAGTCAAGACACTGATAAAACACTATTTTTAGGGGCCTGTAGGAGGCAGAAATAATGGTTGCCCAGAGATGTCCACATTTTAATCCCTGGAACCTGCAAATATGTTACATTACCTGGAAGAAGGGACTATGACAATGTAGAACAGTTACAAGCCTTGAGATGGGGAGATTATCGTGGATTGTGTGAGTAGGACCAATGTAATCAGAAGGGAGGCAGAAGGGAGGCCAGAGTGCTGATACGTGAAAAAGACTTGACCTACTGTTGCTGGCTTTGAAGATGGAGAAAGAGGCCACAAGCCAAGGAGTACAGATAGCCTCTAGAAGCTAAAAAAGGGAAAGAAATGGATTTTCCCTAGAGTCTACAGAAAGGAGCAAAGCCCTGCTGACACTTAGATTTTAATTCAGTGAGATATGTGTCAGACTTCTGAACTTCAAGAACTGTAAGATAATAAATTCATATTGCTTTAAACCACCAACTTTGTGGTCACTTGTGATAGCAGCAATAGAAACATGGAGAATTTCTCTCTTTTCCTTACCCACTTGCCCTCTGTTTTCTGAGTCCACACACCAGAGCTTAGAAAGAAAATTTATTTTTAAAATGTTTAAACATAAGACCCAAAACTGTAAAACCACTAGAAGAAAACATAGGGGAAATGCTTCAGGACATTGGTCTAGGCAAAGATTTTATGGCTTAGACCTCAAAAGCACATGCAACAGAAACAAAAATAGATAAATGGGACTATATTAAACTAAAATGCTTCTGCAGGGCAAAGGAAGCAATCAACAGACTAAAGGGACAAACTAGAATGGGAGAAAATATTTGTAAGCTATTCATTCAACAATATATCCAGAATATATTAATACAAGCAACTCAAACAACTCAATAACAAAAAACCAAATAATCCCATTAAAAAATGGGCAAAGGATCTGAATAATCACTTCTCAAAAGAAGACATACAAATGGCTACCAAATATATGATATATGAAAAAATGCTCAACATCGCTAATCATCAGGGAAGTGAAAACTCAAACCACAATGAGATATCATTTTATTCCAGTTAGAATGGCTATTACCAAAAAGGAAAAATAACAAATGTTGGCAAGGATATGGAGAAAAGGGAACTCTTATACACCATTGGTGGGAATGTAAATTAGTACATCCATTATGGAAAACAGTGTGAAGGTTTCTCAAAAATTACAAGTAGAACTACTGTATGATCCTGCAATTCCATTTCTAGGTATTTATTCAAAAGAAAAGGAAATCAGTATATCAAGGGGATTCCTTCAACCCTATGTTTATTGCAGCACTATTCACAATAGCAGAGATATGGAATCAATGTAAATGTCTATCAGCATAGGAATGGATTTGAAAATTTTGGTATATATACACAATGGAGTATTATTCATTCATAAAAAAGAATGAAATTCTATTATTTGCAACAACATGGTTGGAAGTGGTGGTCATTATGTTAAGTGAAATAAACCAGGCACGGAAAGACAAATATCACATGTTCTCACTCATATATGGGAGCTCAAAAAGTGGATCTCATGGAGGAAGAGAGTAGAATGATAGTTACCGGAGGCTGGAAAGGGTGTGTGTATATTGGAGAAGGAAGGAAGAGAGGTTGCATTAATGAACCCACAAGGGGGGTTTACTGTTGCTCGCCACACAGAAAGCCAATTACTGAGACAATGGGGATTGTCAAGAAAGAAAGGATTTATTGCAGAGGATGCATCAACTGGGAGGTGGGAGATATGGACTGCCTCAAATCCCTGACCAACAGGGTCAAGAGTTTTTCTGGAGGTGAAATGAATAATGTATGAGGGGATTGAGCATCATTACATGTTTGGGGTGGAGTGCAGGGCACAAAAGTGCGGTGAGAAATCTTGATAGTACATACATCCCATGATCAAAAAAAATTGTGGCTAAGACCCTCCCATGGTGGGATTTTAGTAGTATAATGAGCTAGAGGATAATATTGCTCATTCTTTCAGCTTTGTGTACAGGTGGGATGTGGGGAACAGGCTGCTCAGTGGGTCCTTGGGCATGATCTCCGGTGGGGTGTTGCTTATCTTGTCTCCTCTGGACAAACAAGTGTTTTGTAGTTATCTTGTGGTTACAAGGAGATTCCGTGGTTTCTGGGAAAGGAACTTAAAAGGAATGCATCAATATAACAGGAAGTTACAAAGTTTTGGTCAGGAAATCTTACTGAGTCTGCTAAGCTCTCTGTCTCTATATTTTCCTTTCTGCCTACTTTAAAACTACAGTTGTTAAGTTACTGGTGTTAAGATAAAACTCATTGTCTATGGTACCACAAATTCAAGGCCACTTAGAGCAGCCAGTTTTAGCCACAATGTGAACACTAAAAACTCATTTGAAACACAAGGGAACTAAAAACACTATTTAAAAAAACATTTTCTTGCTTATGGAGCTGGTTACAGTTGGTTAACAGGCACAAACATACAGTTAGATAAAAGGAATATAAAATCTAGTTTTCAGTGAGCACAGTAGGGTAACTATAGTCAACAACAATATATTGTATATTTGAAAATATATTTTAGTTAGAAGAAGAGAAGATTTGACATGTTCCCAATACAAAGAAAAAATAAGTATCCTAATTTGATCATTATATATTATATGCATGTATCAAAACATCACATGTACCCCATAAATAAGTATAATTGTTATGTATCAATAAAAAAATTTTAAAATGTTATTAATATTCTCCAGTATGGCTAAACTGTTTGCATCCTCTAGTAACTGAAGACGTGACAAATAGTTGACATTTTGAGAGCCAATTTGGATAGATGGAGAGTGGCTGCCAGTCATCCAAAGTTGAAGAGGATTCTGAGCCAGGGCAGGTCAAAGGGGAGAGTGACATTACTGAGTAGTGCTGTCTACTGTGGGTGTGGTGACAGCACATGGAGCTTGTGTACGCCACTTCTGTTCAAGTCTCACTGTTCACCGTCGTTTCCAATCCTTTCAGTGACTTTGCTGCTCTCCACAGAGGCCCTGTAACATCTAAGAGCATAAGCAAAGCTCTACCTGGTCAGACTCAAGTTTCAGGAATGTGAGGGGCTGTTCCAAGGGGCTCTGCCAGAGACACTCAGTGACAGTTAGTGGGTCACTCTGTCATGGTGCTGAAAAAGTGAGGCCTGTAAGGGATGCTGTGAGTGCCCTGCTGGATTCCTCGGTGTGTGCTCTGCAGACTTCCGGCTGCCAGAATCTTTATCTCTGGGCCTGAGGATTCTTCCCCTTTCCAGCAGCCAAAGTCATGCTGCCTTGAAGTGCCCAGGAATCATTAGCTCCTTGCCCCTCAGCAGTTCTCAGTAGTCGCAGGTGGTGGACTCTCACAAGTTGGGGCATGAATACTCACCCCAGGTCCCTTAGTCTGGGTCGGGATAATTCTGAGGCTCATGTTTTATGTGGTTGCCGAGTCTCCCTACAAGATTAAGCCTCAGTCTCCTGTAAGGTCTGGATGCGCTGCTCATGCTCCACACATTCCGAATCCTGTGTTCCTCTGCTCCTGCTTCTAAACAGGCTGTATTGTTCCAAATATTCAGTATTTACAAAGAAGTACATGTCTGGTAAAAAGCCAAACAGTGCAAAAGGGTATAGAATGAAGAGTGTCCTAGTTGTACTGTTGACTTCAAATCCTCCCTTACTTTCTCCAGAGGCAGCCGTCACTTTGGGCTTTTGTTTATCTCTTAAGATTATTTTGCATGTAATTAGGCCTACATGTGTACATGTCCCTTTTTTTATATAAAAGGCAGTATATCAAACAACTGCTCTATCTTCTGCTTTTTTTTTTTGAGACAGAGTCTCACTCTGTCGCCCGGGCTAGAGTGAGTGCCGTGGCATCAGCCTAGCTCACAGCAACCTCAAACTCCTGGGCTCAGGAGATCCTACTGCCTCAGCCTCCGAGTAGCTGGGACTACAGGCATGTGCCACCATGCCCGGCTAATTTTTTCTATATATAATTTTTTGCCATTTCTTTCTATTTTTTAGTAGAGATGGGGTCTCGCTCTTGGTCCGGCTGGTCTCGAACTCCTGACCTTGAGTGATCCACCTGCCTCGGCCTCCCAGAGTGCTAGGATTACAGGCGTGAGCCACCGCGCCCGGCCTGCTTTTTTTTTTTTTGAGACAGAGTCTTGTTCTGTCACCCAGCCTGGAGTACAGTGGCCTGATCATAGCTCACTGTAACCTTTAACTCCTGGGCTCAAGTGATCCTCCTGCCTTAGCCTTCCAAGTAGCTGGGACTACAGTTGTGTCCCACTCACCCCAGCTAAGTTTTCTATTTTTTTTAGAGACCGGGTCTTGCTCTTGCTCAGGCTGGTCTTGAACTCCTGAGCTCAAGCATCCTCTCACCTTGGCCTCCCAGAGTGCTAGGATTACAGGTGTGAGCCACTATGTCCTGCTTATCTTCTGCTTTTTAAAATTTTAAAGTATACCTTTCCTTATTAATATATGTTATTTCTAATCTCTTCATTACCCTTTAACTGCTGAGATTGAAGATAGGAAATACCTTTTTCTTTAGGCCTGAGATAAACCACAATTCCACCCCAACTCCTTTTTAAAATTAAAAAATGCATCAAGTCTCTTATTTCTTAGTATCTTTTCAGCACAGTCCAGTGCTATTGTCACCTAATCTGTGCTGACTGGAGTAGGTGATGTAATTTGGTAGACACAATTCATTAGCAAGGTTGTCACATTAATGATGGTGACAGCAGTACTTCTGGTTTTCCTCAGAGCCCAACTCTTCACACATATTCATTTACTCTGGCTGAGTCTTCATGAGTCAGAAGTTATTATTTAATATCAACTCCATCGAGTTCATCTGATAATCATAGCTATTCCATTGCTTCATTGATGAGAATATTTTAGTAGAGAAAGGGCATCCTTTGAAAATGGGCCTGGACCATAGCACATTTGTGCTGGGCTTCAGAAAAGCACGTCTCTGAGCCTTTTTCCAGTGTCAACTGGAGAAAAGGAGGTGGTCAGTTCTTTAAATGGGAAAGGACAACTCAGAAACTTCGGAAGTTCCTGTTGCAGGTTTACAAACCTATCATTCCCAGGGCCACTTTTGGGTGGTTTCCTCTCAGTGGTACTTCAAATGTTCTTTCATCCTACTATAAAATGACCCTTCTACAATGTCTATGGCACAAGAAGCCAAATTCACTCCAGCAGAGCTGACATCAGGAGATTCTATCTGCTGGAATATAGAAGACCCTAACTTTTCACACTCTAATTTGATTTTTGACTTTTTCCAGATGCCTGACGTCAGCAATACTCCTTTTAATTAATTCTTACAGAGAATGGAATAGAGTCTGCTCGCACATTTTTTTTTTTGCCTCCAGAGAATGCAAATTATGGCAGATAACTTGCATGACAGAGATAATTCACCAACATCAGGCAGACACTGGAGGACTGGTGTCAGCTGAGCTCCTAGCTGCTGCTTTTCCTCCTAAGTATTTGATCCCACATTTGGTGTGATTGTCTCTTGAATATCTTTTAATAGTTTCCTAGTTTTAAAAAGGAGTACAGGGCAAATGAGTTTTTTTTTTTCCCCTTAGCAGTGGGCTTTCTGTAGGATCAAAGAATATATGGAGATTCTTTGAACAATTATAAAGGAGAAAATGAGGACCCTGAGAATTGGCACTGTAACTTCTAAAGGAATTCAGTTTTTTGCAAGGCAAAACTAAAATGCTGTGACTTAAATGCATGAATATATAGGAAGTCATTACTATACTTTCTCAGAAGGATGGGAATTTGATTGGTCCAAATTCACTCTGAATACACAGCAAGTTCCATAAAATAAAGCCTTTTATGAACTGCAACGGTCTAGTAAAGAGAGGCTATTTTAGGTAGGTGGAGTTTTGTCTCTGTTGGAGGAAAAGTCTCTGAAAATAATTTCATGGTCTACATCAATGCCCTAACTGGTCCAATTTTGTCTTCCTGATCAGGGACTGTGGGGTAGCAAGCTTTTATGATGTGCTTCATTGTACAATTATCAGCTATTTCAGGAAATTCCTTTCTGACTTCAGATAACAGTTACTTTGTGCCCGGAAGCACTGGGACGACCCCCTTATAATTGCATTCAAGCTCGGGTGGTTCAGGCGCTGCCTTTAGTCTTACACCATGGAGATTCATTAAACCTTCTTTCTCACTGAGCCCTTGGCCACATGGAATGTTCATTTGGAAGTTTCAGTCAAAGGCCCATAGAGCTCCGCTACCCTGCACAAAGTTGTCCTGTATTTGGTCAACTGACTGTTGAATAATTGGCACAGCTCTCGATGCCAACATGAAAGAATCGAGAAAGGCCAAGAGCACAGTGTGAGATGGTCAGGAAGGACGTGCTGGTCTTGCGTCAACGCCGCTGTGTATGTATTTGCCGACGGGCAGGGATAGCTCTTTCATTACAGGGCAGTGGTTCGGGACTGAGCCAGTGGTTGGGGGCCAGATATATTCAGCTGCGCCCTCGTGTGCAGCCGGGGAAAACCTAACTACCCTCGCTTTTGAGCTGTACAATCCTAATAATTATACCTGCCCCAGATGGTTGCTATGAGTTGGACAGTGAGATACTGAATGTGAAGGGCTATGCCCAGCGCAGGCACTTAATAAATGGGCATTAATTCTGTACCGTTCGTCCCTGTGGCAGATGCCTTCAGTGCCCCTGCTGTATCTCTTGCCCCTTCCACATTGGAACTTGGGCCCAACTTCCAGCTGTCAGCATCTGCATTTCTTTGCCTGAGGGCTTTCTGGGGTCCTCATGCAGATGGTTGGAAGAGCTAGGGGATTAACAACTCCGGAAGCAACCTCCGAGCAAGAACTGCCTGGTGTCTACATACTCCAGCTCCCCGGCCTCTTGACTGGAATAGCTCTGACTCCCTGAGGTCCCCGGTGGGACTAAGCCCCAGTTAATCACAGGGGTGACTTTCCTGACAATGCACCTTGAGCAACCACTTTCCCTTCCCATTCTCCCTTCTCTCCTTCCCTACTGCACTTTTCCCCGTGACACTCCCAAGTAAACTACTAGCATTCAAATCCTCAGGGGCACTTCTGGGAAAACCTGCATTAGGACAATCACCTTGAATGTGAGGAAAGAATTTTCATTATGAATGTTGGACACAGTCATGCCACTTTATATAAATCCTGTGCCCGAAATTACTGCAAGGAATCTTCCTGCAAGCAAGATATGAGGCCTTTTAACCGAATCATAAATGGTTTTCTTCTTAATTTGTACAATGGATCCAAAGGCCAAACGTCCAGGAGTTGCTGCAATAGAAAGATTAAACATCTTTCACATAGATTTGTTTATTTTGTAGCAGTAAAATTCCCAGTGTTCCATTTGCCATTCTTTACACTTTCAACAGAGGACTCTGTTGTCCTGTCTTCAATCTTAGAAGATTGTGCAAAAACATCAAAACTCTCTAAGTATGAGTATATTTTTTTTAAGGCAAAAATGGAACAATAGTATCTATAAACATGGGAGATTTAGTCTCTAGAGATTGTTTTAAACCAAATGTCTCCTAGTTAGTTTTGAAGAAAGGAAACATTTGATGAAAATTTTGAAGCTGGCAATTATTTATTTGAAGAATAGTTATTGCTACTGGGTGGCAAGCATGAGTCTATCCCTGGGCAATAAAAAGATGAGTAAAAAAGACCTCTGTCTAGATGATTGAGGAAACAGCCATGTACAACACTAACTAAACTACAGTTGTGAGTTATTTAAAATATATTTATAAGCTCATCTTACCTTTTTGAAATTCTATAATAGTTAAACAGCAATATCCTGACTAAATTTTTACAATATATGAATTGCTCAAAGTAATGTTTTAAAAACATTTGTTTTATTTTAATTTTAAAATATTATATGTTATGGTAAAAGGATAGAATGAAATAGCATTTGAGTTGCCATTTCTTGTTGATTCCTTCTTTTTAGTGCAAGTCTGTCTAAGGGAAGGGACTAATTGCAATTTTTACATGAATATTGTTCTAGTTTTTCAGTTCAACTTGAAAAGTTAAATCAGATGAATGTGCAACAGCTAAACACTTTGTCAAGGAGTGTGTGTGGGCAGACGTCCTCTGACCTCGTGTAGCAACTGGGAGGCAGAAGCAAAAAAACTGTGTAGTATTTATGTTTTGAGAGATATTTTTTGGTTAATGATTCCAAAGCTTTTGGAAATAGATATTTTAGAGAAAAATGCCCACATACTCATCATACTCATTCATCACTTCAACAAATGTTTACTGAATACCTATAGGTGCCAAGAACAGAGCTAGGTGCTAGGGCTACAATAGTGATCAAAAAACAGATATAGGGCTTATTGTCCAGTGAAAAGCAAACAGATGCTATTTTTTTATTACACAAATGCATGCATAATTATACAGTGAAAGAATGTGCCTGATTATAAAGTGAGATCATGTGCTCTGAGGGATAGCAGTGGAGTTCCAGGAAATCACCTATATGTGAAATCTGACCTAGGCTGAGGAAGGGATATTGGAGATGAGATATGAAGGATGAGTGCAGTTATCTAAGATAAATGGGTTGGGCTGGATTGGGGGTGCTGATGAGAAGAATGTTCCAGGTGGAGGGAATGGCAAGTGCAAAGGCCTTTGGGCGAGGGATACAGCACACGTGAGGACCTGAAGGAAGGTCGAGTACAGAGACGGCAGGGGACAGCGGGGCCGGATGAGGCTGGAGAGAAAGGTAGGGGCCACAATGTGAAGGCTTTATAGGCATTTAAGAAGCTCTGTCTTTATCCCATGAGTCCCTGCAAGCTAATGAAGACTTTTACATAGGAGGGAAATATGATCAAGTTTGCATTTTGGAAAAAAACAAAAGCCAAAAAACTCAAACTGGCATTTAGCATCTGGAGGACCAATTACTAGATATCACAAAAGTCCAGGGGAGGGATGGCAGTTCCCTGGTCTAACGTGGGGTGATAGGGAGAGAAAGTGACCAGATTCCAGAGATATGTAGGATGTAAAGTTGACGGGGCTTGGGGTTGGAATAGCTATAGAAAGTGAGGGAGAAGAAGGTGACAGGGATGACTCCTGCTTTTCTGACCTGTCTCTGCATGGACAGTGGTGTCATTCACCAAGATTTGGGGAAAGATCATGTATGCTCTCCAAATGGAGATGTTGAGTAGGCACTAGAATATGAATCTGGAGACTAAGATGTGCCTTCTTATTATTATACAATTTGTTCTTTCCAAATTTTTAAAAAAAATTAGATGAAATATGTAGAATTCATGTTTGCATGTGCATGTGTGGATTTCTCATTCATTCATGATATTCACTTTAGCTTGTAAAAATCAGTTGAAAATATGTAAAATGGACCTCTCTCCCCATCATAAGAGATTAAGAAAATTCTCTTTTTTTTCTCCTACTACTCTGGAGATAATTGTATGAAGGTAAGTACTGAAATTATGATGTGTAACCAGCTGGGAATTATTTTGTAATTTTGAGTAAATTTGAACTATTGAGAGTTGGTGTTTGGTGTTGGCAGTGGTAGCAGTGGAGATGCCCAACAAGTTATTATTTCTATGTGATTGTGTGTCCTCTTTCTCATTCTACATGTTAACCTGGACAATTTCTTTCACTCCTACTCTTCCTCTAACAGATATTTATGGTGTCCACTGCTCTAGGTGCTGGACAGACAACAGTGAATTAAACACATAAAAACAAACAAAAATCCATAACTTTATAATGTTTGAGTATGCAAATGAATCCCAAGTCCGTGTTTAGCTCAGACCTCTCTTCAGAGATTTAGACTGACACATCCACATTTAACTACTCCCCGGGTCCCTCAGACTCCAGATATCTAAAATCAAACTCCTTATCCTTTTGTTCTAGACCTACTCTACTGAATTCTCTGTGTGTGCAACCATTTGTGCGTCTATCCATCCATCTATCCATCCACCCATCCAGTTGCCCAGTGCAGGAATCCTGGAACCATACTTAATTTCTCCCTCTCTCTCACTCCTAAGTCCTATCAGCAACCCAGTCCTCCTATTGCTTCTAAAATAGTGCTCACATTTGTCGCCTCATTTAGCTCCCAAATGACCCTGCCTAATGAGGTTGGCTCTCATCACCTCTTGCCCGGACTACTATGAGAACCACCTTACTGGTCAGCTCCGTATTGTCTCCTTTCAATCCGTCCTTCATGGAGTTGCTGAAATAACAGATCTAAACTACAGATCTGGCCATATTACTCTTCAGTGACTCTAAGCTCCTTAGCATGGCATTCAAAGCCCCCCATGACTGTCTTCTGCCCACCTCCCCAGTTCCTCTCCTCCCATCCTGCCCTTTCTTTCACACAGCAACACAGTGGCCTGTGGTTGCCATTCTCCCAGCCTGGAAGATCCTTCCCAGGACCCTTCATGCATCTAATTCCCAGTCATGCTATAAAACCAGGCTCTTAGCCAGGAGTGGTGACACGTGCCTGTAGTCCTAGCTACTTGGGAGCGTGAGCCAGGAGGATC